>NW_025778993.1:0-64441 GCF_021130785.1 Homalodisca vitripennis | reverse complement strand
ATAGCAGTGCTAACTCTTGTTTGTTTTTAAACCACTGTAAAAATCCTGTATCACAATGTCAAAAAAAAAACTTACCATTTTTTATTATCTTACGATAATAAATTCACAGTTTTTGTGAATTTGTGAGCGTTTGTGTGTTTGTGAGCTTTGTGTACAGTTGTTCTTTATAAAATTTTCAAATATACAACGTTTTCAAGTACAAAAAGTATCTTTAGTGCATTAGAAGTTTTTAATCTGTCAAAAGCTTATTAGGAATAAAGTTTATAATGTAACTTCGTCTCTATTATCCGAATTCCATTACTGATTTACTTAATATTTTATAAAATTTAAATGTTAATAAAAGTTACAGCCTCTTTGACGAATATCTGCCGAAACATAAAAGAAGGTTTAAAATCTGTCAACCGCTGTTTATTTAATTTAAATTTGTTTATAAAATATTATTATTATCATTATTTTTTCCAAATTCTAAAGCGTTTTTCTAGAAACTGCTCTAATGTTTAATCTTCCTATAAAGCCTCCTTGGACTGGACTATTTGAAAAATACAACAAGCCAAATTGGTCTAGTTGTTTAAAATTAACTTTAATTTAAGCAAACACAGTTAGTGATTCTCTTTTATTTACAAGACTTATTTCAGTGCATAATTTTTAATTTTGTTATGGTATGATTATTACTAGCTGATCACAGGATACTTCCAATACAATTTATTTTTATAAATGTCGTGATTTAAAAATACTACTCGAATTTCAGTAAAGAAATATGCTAACATTAGCATACTTTGTTTTATGAAGTACAATAAACCGTGGCGTTTAATTTCCAATTACTATGTTGGTTATGCAGATAGTACGTCCTAATATCTATATATTAAGAGAGCTCTGGTATACATTAATTCAATTGAAAATAAATTTAGTGTGTCATGAACTGCTAGAGTCTAAAATGTTTGTCTGCACTTCACGATGTGTACGCTTTATATTTTAAGCTTATCATTTTATGACATGTACAGGCATGTTACAAAAGCTGTAAATTGTATAATTTACAATATAAAAGTATGATTTATACTATGAGGGAAGATTTTAAATTATGGAGCAAAGGAAAAATACAAGACCAATAATGGTGGTGTATAAAATACACAAATTTAAAGCACCCGGATAAAAATACCGCTGGATGTATTGACAAACACCGGGAAGAAAGGCTGAGAATAACAAAACTTCACAATTTGCAGCTAACTGAGTTTTATTGTGTTTGTAAACTAGATATAGATCAAGTAAGTACCTGTGAATAATACAGGGCAAAGTTTGGAAACATAAGGTTCATGTCTGGTGAAGGTAGTAAACCTTAATGGGTCGGGGATCGATGAACTCTATCTATGTAACTTAATACTTAACAATGTATGAACCCCACAAGTCTCACCCAACAGGCTTCAGTTTAACAGGTTTTAGTTTGAACCGAAGGGACGAAACACATAGGATTGGATACCGCTGAGGTCGTAGTAATGAATACTCTATTTGTAAAGTTTACTTGTATGTTTAACTGTGGCAACTGAACATAAAAGCACCGTTTATAGGTGTTAAAAATAACAGAATGAATTGCCACGTTGCTGCAAAACAGAGTAATAATTAATTAATTGATATCATGGGGGTGGGCCAAATGGTTCAAATGTTCTATGGGAATTTCGACATACGAACTTAAAATTGTTAATTATGAAAACTTTAAAACTGACCTCCCTTCACGTTGGCTCACAAGAGCGGTCAACGTTATCTTGGCTCGCAATTGCAGCTGTAGTCAGGAAAAGTGAATATTAGTAGACTAAAAGTCTAAAAGATGAATGTTGAAAAACTCTAAGTTGTACTCATAGCTAAAATCGAACATCACAGTTGTCACAGTTTATCAAACATCTTTAGATGTTGTTACAGTAGAAACGATTCAGTGAATTGGCCAACGTGACAAACTTGATACCTTTATTTTAGGATGTTAGAGAATACTATTTTTACAATGGAATAGTATGTATCTAGAACCACTGTTTTTGAAGTTTTGCTCGATCCAATCGGCAGATTTAATGGGGCAGCATATCATATTTTTATGCCTTTTAGGACTATACAATTACATATCATAAAACACAAGGACAACTGTAGTGACAAAAACACACGCCTCTTGTATGTAAATGTTTTTATACGTAAAATTGACCAAAGTAACCAATTTTGTACATAGTTGATAAACCTGTAGTAGTAAAAAAAATATTTCAACAACAAGGAGTTACAATTACTTTTTTTAAATTTTATAATAGACCTTTATCTCTTTGGATACAAGTTTGAAATCTATTTCCGTCGGTAAATTAAAAAAATTAAAATTAGCGTTGAAAAAGTCTAATTTGAATTTTTTTATAATAAATGAGCGCTAATCCAGAGTTAGGCTGAAACTGTTTGGCGCTTTAAGGGGATGGAATGACAGCTAGTCAGTTGGCTGCTGTAGATATGACAGCTGGTGATATGGAAATTCCCTTTGTCAATATGTGCGCCGTGCTAGCATTGACATCTGTTCGTGATAAAAATACCTGCTTTTAAATTTTACCAAAAGGTTCAGTATTTAATTATTAACATTCTATACATTTTTACAGTTAAATATAGTTATTGCAGTTGTTATCCAACAAAAATAATTTAATAATAGTGAATTGTGTATTTTTTTTTTTGTTGAAAGTTGGTGAATCACACGAGAAGCTATGTCCTAGACATGATGTTATTGAGTTCCATGTATATGTGAATACAGCTTACCAAAATTGTTTTTACTTCTAAAACTAAACTTGCTGGCTAGATATCATCCAGACTAACCACCCGCAAACATTGAGAGCGGTTAGTTATTGTAAATCACCCACAACTTTTGCACACTAAATGAGAAATGGAATTTGAGATTCAATAATTGAGATTGCCATGGTTTATAGTTACAGTAAATTCAATCAATTCAAGAGACAATAAAGATTTTTCTCAAACATGTTCTTAACAACTGTCTTTTTACTATGTCTTGGTAAAAAAATGTTTATTTGTTATTTTTTTTTTCATTTTAAATTGTATTTTAATTTATTTATTATATAAGAATATATCAAAACAGTTAAGATATAATAAATGTTTTTCATTAAAAAATGAACGAAATTTGTGTTTTTAGAAAAGTTTTTTTTTAGAAAAGTGTTCTAACCAAATTTCTTATAAGTTCACACATTTCTATTTTCAGCGTGTATAGTTTTTTTATTTAAATATTTGTACTATTACAAATTCTTTAAAATAACAAGTTATAAATATGTAAAAGCAATTTCTTTTATTTTAAAAGTAGGTAGTACCTTGTTTATTGCTATCCCTACAATCCAAAGTGCACAGGCAAACTAATTGTAAGTAGGTCAGTCCAACAGTAACGAAATAAAAAGAAAAGAAAACACAGTTTTAAATTCTGTCTACTCATACAGTATTTGAAAATATATCAGTTAACTTACGCAAGCAACTGGTGTTGTGCCAAAGAGTACCACTCTTCGGTAACTGTATAATTGGTTACGAGGAATTTCCATTGGTTATGTGATGACTCAAGTCGTGATCATTAACTTTGCCAAACAATGAGACGGCAATAGAACCACAGCCTAATTAGAAACAGTTCCTAATCAGCTTACGTGGGAGCTCATCAGACAGCCTAGATCATTGGTTACGTCATCAAAGACTTGTAATTGCGTCTCACGCCACAAGCCGATCTGTCAAGTCGATCTAGAGTTACAACTCAGTAAGACGTGGAGTTAACAGCATCCCTTGTAAATGCTGAAAACCGCAATTGGTCTTTAACCAGTGTTTAACTGGGAACATATCTTTCCTCCTGATATACTCGTATACTACTTTCACACATGCATTAAACATTCTATGTATTAAGTTAACAAATGTTTTATATCATATATATTCCAAAACTGACATTAAAACCGACATTTACTTTTTCCAATGTCTTTTAGGGATATTTTTCCAAATTTTACTCACCTATTTACATTTTTATTCCAAAATATTTTTTCACTCATAGATAGAGAACACCTTTAATAAAAAGGCGAAAATGTAAAGCAGATTAAGTGTTAGTAGTAATAACAATTCAAGATTTTTATTGCGCATATTTACACTTTTTCACCAGTATGTTCAATATAGGCTGAATTTTCATTATGTTTACTTCAAAACTGTATTTTTGTCCAAACATATAAATAACATGGTTCAATTTATTCCCTCAGACGTCTTCCCCAAACGGTGAAGTTACATTATTCAGGAGTTGAAAGCTCCAGTTTGCTCTGACTGTTGAAATCGTTGATCCATTTCCATACTCGAGCATCTCAACCTTCTTGAATTTGTATGAAAATAGTTTATTACAGGATATTATGTTACGGTTGCAATTTAGGAATTATTAAAGTGGTTAGTATTTACAGTAACAGTGATAGCATACGGATATTTGATAGAACAACTGAGTTTAGATCAGAAGGCGATAAGCTAGGTGATTAAACGTCTTCTTCCTCTTGTACCTTACAGTTTCGTTTGGGATTGGTTGATTTAAACATGACTTACATTTAAATAATCCTAACTCAAGATACTACAGAAAGAAAGCCACTTTAGTAATGAGATGGCTCTTATCTATATATTCCACTATATAACAATCTAATCTTACATGTGTCTTATTACTTAAAAAGCTACAACAAAGGAATCGATGTTATTCATTAAATGAGCCTATTAAATGCAATCAGCTGCTCTGTTTCAATATTGTTTTATGACAGCTTTTGTCGCTATCTTTTTATTGAAAATAAAACTCGAGGTCTAACTGTAGAAATATAACAAAGATAATCTCAGTTTTCAAAGGTGATCTATTTACGAAAGGATACAGTTTTAGATTATTATCATCAATCATACACAAAAAGCATTCAGTGTTGAAGACGAACCCGAAGTCTCTAAATCGAATACTACAGGAAACATATGAATTTGAATTTAAACAGTTTACAAAACATAGTGTTCAAAATAAAAAATAATTTATACTTAAGTATATTTGGTTTATAGAATTTGAGAACTCAATTCCTTAAAACATCAATGACCTCCCAGACCATCAAAACATGAGTTTAATTTGATTAATAGTCTATTTTGTTATATGTTCTATTTTATCATGTCAGTAACTTTATACTATAAGATTGTAGCACGCCCCACCAGCTGCTCAATAACATACTTTGCTTAAATAAATCGATGTTTATATCATATTTATTTTGATAATTAATCTAAATATGTACTATGATAAATTTTGAAATTTCATATAATTGTACTCAATTAGCTTACCATTTTATTTATTTCGAAGTTTTCTTGTTGGTAAATGGTTACCCGTTGCAAAAATGTAAATATATTCGCAGACACTCAACCCCAACACATGAAGTTAATGAACCTTCATAAATCTAGATTTTTCCTGTCTAGAAGTGACGCTTATGCAAAATTTCAATACTTTAATTAGTTTCTTTTTAACATATCGTGCTAACAGTTGGACAAACAGAAATAATACGCCGACAACCTCTCGAGTAATATGCTACGCTCATGCTCAGCCAATAAATACAATCATCATTTTAATTTTTTAGGAAATTATTAAACAAAATACATGGAAAAATGAACTATTAACAGCAATTATGTCTCTCACGTGTTGAGTCATTTATTCTTGAAATTCACGATAATAATTTTCTAACAGAAAATAATCACATGTTTAGTCTGAATAATATTTTTGTGACAATGATACGCAGTTAGCTTTTCATTGCTTTAAAAATGGTTTGCTAGTATTTGGTGCAATCTATGCTACCGGATTTTAATTGGGTTTTAAGAATTTTACTGTTAATGTACTAGTAGGTGTGATGTTTATAATAAGTATCATAACCAACAAAAACTGAAAAATGAATAACAATCTTCAATAATGAAAGAAGTACACTTCGTTTTTTTTTTTCATTTATTTGAATTTTCTTGTCGATAATTTATGCTTCCGCCTTATTCATCAATAATTTATCATTTTTGTTGTTGAATATTTTCAAATATATATTGGTATAAATACACATTTAATTGTACCTTACTCAAAATAAATACAAAGAAGAGTAAGGTGACACTTTCTCGCTCATATTTGATTACAGGAGTTTCCACAAACTTTTACTCGAAATGTCAGCTACGCTTGAAAATGAGTGCGTTGAGAAGTTAGAAGTGTCAAACTTCACTACTAAACTATTAAAAAAGAAGAAGAAACAGTCAAAGTTTACTCCCAACTGAAAACTCATAGGATGCATTCGCTGTAAAACAATCTATCTATCTTTAAATAGAACATTTATTATTTAATGGGTGGAAATATGAAAAACATATTAAATATTTGTGATGTAATCTTCATAAAATAACGAGTTATTTTGATATCATAACACAGTTGTTATTACCCAGTAAATACTGATTGACTACTTAAGGATCAGCTCCTTCTTTCATTTTCCGCTGTTAGTCATCAAACTATATATATTTATAAAGAAGATTGTAATATTTATTACACAGAATATAACTGTAATATGAATTGGAATTCAACATAGCCAGTAAGTAAAATCAAAATTGATTTTTATTTCATATAAGTTATAGTTGCACAGTTTATAGTTTTCTGTATATTTGGCTGCTTCTGTTTTAAAGTATCATGTTGTTGTAAGTAACCCGTAACGCTCAAATGCGAAAACTTATTTAGCTCATGTATTTTAGTAAGTATTACCACATCCCGAAGTTTGGTGGCTTTTTTTATAATATAATTGCATTACTTGAAGAAGAGATCAGATTGCAGATCTCGAAACGTAGTGTTACTGATTTATTGTTTCAATGAACGATGACAAATGCCTGGAAAAATCCTGTTTCCTTCACACCATTTTAATTTTATTATAATGGATATGATAAGATAATTGCATATGAATCGTGCTTAAAAGCTTTCAAACTTTTTTGAATAATTTGCGAGTTTATTCCAACAAACGACATTGGTATTAACTCACACTGTATTTAATATTGAGTAATTTACCTTAAAATTAAAACTGGTAAAGGAAACAGGATTTTTCCGGACATTTGCCATCGTTAAGTGAAACAAGAAAAAAGTAACACTACGTTTCGAGATCTGCAATCTGATCTCTTCTTCAGGTAAAGAACTAACCTAATACATAATTACAAACTAGGTTAAACTAGGTCCGGAAAAATCCTGTTTCCTTCACAATCCTTCCATCGTCAAAAATAACCTTCAAACAAAGAATAAAACTGGTAAAAAGAAATATAAAGAATTAAATGAATGAAAATGGAAAAAAATTTTACAGATTCAGAAATAACAGTGCTAGAATCATTCAGCTTATTCTAACAAGAGCTAATTGTTTATAGTCCTAACTTACACGACCCGCAGCAGCAGTAGATTCGAAAGTCACTAATTAAACAGAATCTATGAGGAAGGTACTCTTAGGATCGATATGAAACTATCTTTCGCTAAAATCAAATATCAAGCCTATTACATAATATATACAATTATATTTTATTAGAGAAAGATTCAATTTTGTCACTTAGAATAGTTTAGTTTACATTTCTGTTCTCTTTGAACTAATCAATAAGCAGGGTTGAGTTGCAATGTGGACCTAGACGATAAATCAGGTGATTACCCCAATTGTCCGATTACTATCAGCTGAGGTCACGTAACATAGCCTGATCGCATACATTTCTCGGTATAGACCCCGGCCACTTCAGTGGGTCGGAGACTTTCAGAATGTAAGCATGGGAGATAAAACTCAGATTGTTTTGCTAGTAACAGCCTAGCTCGGGGCACGGTGGGTCTCTAGCTCTTCTCACTTCTCATATGGTGAGGGCATTGAATTTCGAATTGGCCCCCTTGATACCCGATAGATTTTTTAGAGTTTCATTTGGACCTGAACAAATGGGGGATTCCCTGTAACTACTTGACCCTCCCCCCCCCACAATGGTGACGGTGACTGTTGTGATGTGTTTCTGCAAAGCTCCAAGTGAAACCAACTGCTCGCCTACCTATAAACAGCGAGTCGTCCTCATAAAGGCCGCAGGATGTGACGCAAAGCGTACCGTCCAGCAAGCCTGACCTTTCTCTTAATTTTCTAGTATCGAATAAAAAAGTGGTCCTGTCCGAACCGGATTTAATTCTTTTGTCCTATTCTTTAATTTATAACCGAGCCCTTATTACTAATAACATCACTGTATTTTATATTTGGAGTTTTCTATTTTTCAATAACATAGAGTTGTAAGTATTTTAATTTGATTAAGTTAATTTAGTAAATTAATTAGTTTTTATTAAATTGAAATATATTTAATATACAGATTACTATAATTATAATTCTTTGCAATACCCTAAAAACTGGCTGTAAATTATTTCACTCATTCTTAGAATACAAAAACTGTTTTATTGAAATTATAATTATAAAAGAAACTATGCGCTATATTGTTATTATTATCAAATTTTACGATTTGTTCGAAAATCTCAAAAACCTTTTAGTGTGGGTTATGTGAAACCCTGTGAAACATTGCGTAACTGTTATGAACTCCTCATTAAAAAATTTATTCACAGTGTATATCATTGATGAGCATAAATTTAAAAACTTTCACAAAGAAAGAAGTACCAATAAGTGTAAAGCGTGATCAAATAAATGCTGAAAAAATAAAAGTATACAACTAAACCTTAGAATTACCAAAAATATTTATTATACAGGGTTTTCATAAATGAATGGTGCAATTTTGAATGCTTATAAACAATTTGCTATGCAAGGTAGAAAAACATGGTTGGCACCTCTGAATTCTTCAGCTCAATTAGTTTTATTGCTCTAATGTCAATGTGGTGTATTTTCAACAAGATGGTGCGCCACCCCATTATAAGGACTTTGTTCGTGATGCTTTGAATGACAAGTTTGGACAAAGATGGATAGGTCGAGGTGGCCCAATAGTATGGCCTCCTAGAAGCCCGGATTTGAATCCATGCGATTTTTTTGTGGGGATACGTGAAAAACATTGTTTATTCTCAAAAGATCCGTGATTTAGCTCATTTAAAGGAAAGGATTTATGAGGCAGTATCATCGGTTACAAGAGACATGCTGCACAGTGTATGGGCCGAGATCGACCATAGATTAGATGTCTGCAGAGCTATCGGTGGTGGACACATTGAAATGTACTAAATGTATCAGTATAAAATTGTTTTTAACGAGGATTCTAATGAAATACATATGTTTAATGTACTTCGTACGGTTCTCTTTTTATTTTATGTTTAAATTGTACCATTCATTTATGAAAACCCTGTGTTACTTCGTAATTATTAAGTATCCGACAGGATCTTTTTGAAATTGTGCCATTGTCCGTCCATCTGACCGTTTCTTCGTCTATTCGTCTTGGCGATAACTTTTGATATAAAGATTCTACAAAATTGAACTTGATACAAAGGTTCATTTTGACCTAAGGAAGGTACCTATTGATTTTGTGTCAAAAGGTCGTAGGGAAGTACGTCACTGTCTGAGGGATAATTCGTAGTAGAAAAGATATACAGCAAATTGATACTTTCTTATTGATCCAAGAGATAACTCTATTGATTTTGAGGTCAAAGATTGTAATGAAAGCAACCAGCCTTGATCATAAATTTAACTAAAAGGATAGTTATTACTATAGCCTATTTTATTCACACCTAACTATACCTAAAAAAAATTTTAATCGCAACTGATTAAAATTGAATTGGCGTAGAAACCCAAAAAATAGCCAAACTATTGCAACAACTACATTTATTCCCTTCACTGAATATATCTTTAAACATGGTGTTAGAGAAATAACCGTAGTTGATTTTGGTAGTGATGAACACTTTGATGTTGAACGAACACTCGTACCATGTTAGTGATGAAATCAACAAGACTAATGAACCGAGGATGTCAAAGTACACTAGTCGCAGTGTTTCTGCTCGCAAAAGGGGATTTTTTCTCACTTATCTATTACATGTTTAGATAGACTAATACCTAATGTTCGTTGATAGTGTCAATACGCACATATGTCATTCAGAAAATGTAATTATAATTATGAATTAAGTGATAAATCCAGTTATGTGGGTCCGAAGATGTTCTCATTGAGCACGAAACGCCTCACAAAAATAAAAACTTATATTATTGGAGAGTTTGTTTAGATTAATGTATAATTCAGAAATAGTTTAAATTCGATGAATGATAAGATTATGAGGAATCTACTGATTACTAAGGACTCAGCTGAATCTGAAGTATGCACTGCAAGTTCATCTGCCTGTGCATTAACTCCAGAGACACGGATCCTAGAGATTTGGAATGTGTTAAATATGTTCTTCTTAATCCAGATAAAAACCATATTGAGTGTAGGTTTCGAAAAGTAAATACCCAGTCAATCCGTCCGTATGGGTGATATGAAGAATCGGGAGGCATGAAGCTTGGTATATAGATATTTCTAAGTCGAAAATATACAATATTGGTTTTAGAACCAAAAATGTAAATGTTATTCAGCCAATCGGTTGGTGAGTTTGTGCGGTAATTATTTTTTTACATTCTTTCATATCATTCTATATATCATTGTATAGACTCAATAATGAAATAAAATTCTGCTTAATGATAAATATGCTTTTTGGAATAAGTAGTCGTTTTGAGTTGATCCATTAATCGCATTATCTAACTAGTTAGTTAATACTCCCTTCATGGTTTCTACGCCAATTCAATTTTAATCAGTTGCGATTAAAAAATTTTAAGAAAATCGGTGTAATTCTAAATTTCCGTTGCCCAACCCAGGAATCGAAACCGCAAGCTCTTATTTAGGTTAAGGATAATCTAATAGATATGTGAAATTATGTAAACAATATAATAACTGAATTAGTGACTGGAATATAATATGCTTAGTCTTAAGATTTACTGTTATACTTACCAATACGCTTTATCGTATTATTAAATAACCAATTTCTTACCTAGAAATTTTCAAAAATAACAACTCCAACAGAAATGAGCGTTTTATTTGTAGACATTGCAACGTTTTATATTATTATACGTACAGACGAGAGGGTAATTTCAACTTGCAACTCAAAAAATCTGAGAATACGAATATTCTAGTATAGTATATAACCAGCTCTCTTAAATATTAGTGGATAAAAATTACATTGCAGATAGTTAGGTAAAAGTGCGTTGTAGTTTTAACTTATACGAAATCTGTAAATATTAAAAAGTTTTTGTCAGATTGAGGATTACCATATCATGAATACGGGGCAGACACGTGAAAGAGTCGACACATGATGTGATACAGTTGTCTCTACAGGGAATACAGTGAGTAGTTTTATTCTGGGGTGACTTCAAGCGTAAAATTATATTTCTTTACCTGCATAAAACTTTCTAAACTTGTAGGAAGAAAAGACTTCCATAGTATGCATTTTGAAGTTAGGCTCCAACATTGTGTAAGGTCCTGAAGTTAGAGAATTAAACAGTTTTTGTGAGTACCAATGAAAGAAATTAACTTCTCTGCAACATTCCATAACTTTTTATAACTCAAATAAAATTATAACAAAAACACATTAATTATTTTAGGCCATTGTGGAGAAATACGTAGTCTGTATAAATATTAATGAAATCTCTTACGACCTAAGCGGATAATGTAACCATATAACCATTTTGAATCAGAATTTTTAAGGTACATTATTATTTCAAAACGTGTTACGAATTTCAAAAGTTAAAAAATATTGCCTCTGTATCTTGCTATAAATATGTTAAGAAGCTCTTGGGGCTATAATCAATCATAGTAAAATTTGCCTTGTTGAAACAATATTCATACTCGGTCTGAGTATCGATAAATTTAATATAAATTGAGTATAAGGTAGTATTGAAAAATAGTAGAATCTTCTTCTGGTCTAGTTTATTCCCGGTAGGCAAGAAGCGTTCGCATTGCTAAGATCCGCCCATAGGTGAACGTTTTGAATACCAAATTTGAAATTAGTTCACTAAAATGTTTTTCGACACACTGTTTACTTGTAATAGGTATTGTGTTAGCTATTGTTTATGCACAATGTTCTAAAATTTTTAAAACTTTAAATAGCAATTTCTCTCGACTCGATCAACCATCAACCTTTTGAAGTCCGGTGTGCGTCATTGGTTTAGATTCAATAAATTATACTTTAAAAATGACGTATAACTCAACATAGGTTGCCGTCAAGATATGCTTCTTACTCCGACGAGCCAAGGCCGCACTATCAGGCCGGAGTCACCCCCTCCACTTAGCGCGCCACGTCATCGCAGTGGCCGGCCGCATCAGCTGAGACAAGCCACACGGCGCACTGGCAGAGTAGCTCAAGGCAACACCAACCATTCCACCCTACGCTTGCACGTGATTAACTGACTGTGGTTATTTATTGCTAGTTTGAATGATATGTGTAGTGTCGCAACTGTTGTATTATTTCGCTTGTTAAACCACATACACCTAGTGCTTATTAAGTTGACAGTGTGTAAGTATGAAGATAAAAATGTATCAAAATATCTAAATTGATCGTATCGTTAGATTTTATTACACAACTGTGAATATTAATTATGCCCACTTCCTGCTGTGTACCTGGCTGTGACAGCAATTACAAAGATGACGGTAGGATTGCAGTTTTTAAATTCCCTAATGATGTTAAGTTTAGGCAACAATGGCTTCGTTCCATTCATATAAAAGACTTTGTATCAAGTAAGAGCTCGGTAGTATGCATCAAACACTTTGATGAACGTTATCTTGTAAGAGAAGACTCAGTAACTAGGCCGGACGAAAGTGTATTGACAGTAAAAAGAGACCGAGTAAAACTTACGCCGAATGCTGTGCCAACTATTTTTAAGAATCAGCCTTCGTATTTGTCAGTAAACTTGCCCCAGGTAAGAAAAACCCCGGAAACAAGAGAAAATGAAATGTTGAAACGTAAAGAGGGAAAAAAAGAAAAATTAGCAGCTTTAGATATTATTATTGGTATTAAGGAAATAGTAAATAAATATTTCAAGAGTTGTGATTTATTAAAAAACGATGTATTTTTATATCAATCTAAGGATAGTGTACAATTTTTCAATGTGTCTAAAAAAAGCAAGGGTAACTTGAAAGTATCTAAGTGTATCAGTATTAGTGAATGTCTTTCTTGCACTGTTTATTGTAATAATATTGTGATAAATACTCATCCTAAGGTTGCAGGAATTTTAGGTGGTTTAAATATTTTAAACTCTTGGGAAAAACTTACGTTTTTGTTGAATTGTGTATTTGAAGAAAATGTTGATTTTGTTACAGAAAATAGCACAAAAGAAGAACACATTAAAATAATAAATAACTCAATTGAAATTTTAATTACAGAACATGCTGACAACACAAAAACCACAACGAGACTGATGTTTTTTATGGAACAGATTTTTTGGCCTTAAATGAGAATGAAAAGTGTAACAGTTGTAATGTAGAAAAAAGGAGACTTACAGTACAATTCATTTTTTAATATTATTTTGAATAATTATTCCAGATCAGCAACTGATTCAATGAAAAGAAACAGACTGAAAAGAATTGTAGAGTAAAAACTCTAATAAAAAGAGAAAAGTTTCTAAGTTAAGTTCAAACTAAAATGTATAAAACACTAAACAAATTTGAATTTGTAAAATTTTATTCTAACAATTAATAAGTATTGTTTATGTTTATTTGGTATTTATAATTATTTGTAATATCTGATACCTAATGATACCTACATACACTGTTTTACTAATATGTAATTTTTACCTTTGCAACTAATATTGTGACTACCTACTCGAAATAAGCATACTTTTATAAATTAAAATAAGTTTTTGAACTTACTTTTAATCTTAATTTATACCCCAACTTCCAAATATTGAAACAAATTAATAAGTCTTTTGTTATAATTTTAGTACATGTCTTTCAAATCAATTTTATTATTTTTATACATGCCGAAATAAGACAATATTGCTACAGATTTAAAGAGGATGACGTAAGCTTTAATTTTATATAACAAACATAATTTTACTCCAGATTTTAGGCTGTCAAATGACAGGTTGTAAGTTGCGTATTTTGCATTGAATGTAACGGCCGCTCCAAGCTGGTACGGCTGGTACTGTGACGTCACAGCTGGATGGCTCCGGCCTGGTGTATAGTGCGGCCTTGGACGAGCCGTCCCACGAAGGTGACATCCGCTCACAATGTGCACAAAATGTAGCTTAGTATTACCAGTAACGGTATGCCAAATTTAGTTTGTGATATCTCGTATCGATTAAAAACTATAAATTCGTCTTAAGTCTTCATTATTGTAACCCATACGGTTTTCTTTAGCCAAAAAGCACCCAATCATAATAATCTACATACAGCACAGGATATTGTAGGTTTTTTAAGTAGCTTTTGCATTGTTCCCCCAATAAATAAAATATATACGTAAAAGAGCACATTATATGTTACCTTTTTAGAGTACGAGGAATGTTAAAAACAAGTATAGTTATTCTAGGATTTGCAAGCACATTTGATTCCTTATCAGTGATTCTTTGCTCAAAGATATATAACTTTTCTGCGGCCTGCAATCCATGAAATCCCTATTGGTGGTAGATTTTCATGAGAATGATTTTTTATATTTGAATTATAAGGGATACGAATATGAAATAAAATTTTTTGAGATATCAGGAAGTTATAGAATCAGTGTAGGAATATCTTAAATAATCCATTACACGCGGATAACATATTTATATTAAAGAAGATTATCTTTGTCATATAATTATATTTTAACACTGGTGAAAGTATAAACATGACGTTTCACTTAATTTTGTTCTATCTTGCTAAATCTATAATTAAATTATGCCGTTATATAGTTGTTTAAGATAAAGTAACTGTATTCAGACGAGGAAAACTATTTTTTTTTATTTCTTCATATAATAAGATTAATATAAAGAACAAGTTGGGCAATAGCCTGATTATTTTTATAGTGCGTGTCTGGAGTATATACAGTTTTGTATGTTATTAATAAAACATAAAAAACTCTTTGCTATATAACAAAGTATGATTTTTTTTTACCCTGGTCTGTCACCAGACACAAAAAGGCCGAAATAAAAACAGAACGAAACTGTTTTAAGAAAATGAAATCTAAAGCGCATACAAAACATACCGAAAACAAAGCATCAAAATTCAGAGCCCTCAACAACATGAGGCTTTGCACAAAGGACTGGCTGTGTCAGGCCTCTTGCTTTTCTAGTTAAGTCTGTGGCAGAAAGTCAATTTTGGAGAGTAGCCTTGCCTCGTTAGTCAAGTGAGACTGAATTCTTGCTTATAGATCACCATAACATCGAGTCCAATTGTTAGGACTCGCCATTCACTTTTAATTTTTCAACTTGGAACTTACATTAGATTAGAGATTGAACAACGAAAGTAAAAAATTCTTACAATTACTACATTCCGAGCTAGGCATATAAATGTAAAAGTGGCATTAAGTAGGAAAAAGTGTAATGTAATTTTATTCGTTCAATTACTATATACCACATATCTAGTCTCGTATAATAATTTATAATTAAAAGGTCCGTTATATTATAATTATGAATGTTTCAAACTCATGAGCATTTGACAATAGACAGTTATTAGAGTTTTGCCAAGGAAAGAGTTCTTTAGAGGAGACCCGAATGAATATTATAAAACATTAGGTTTGCGAAATTCATACTATGGTACTATGACATATAGCCTTCCTATCACCCGTTTTTGGACATGTTTAGTATAGTTTCAACATTGTCCCAACAAGGCTCCCAAACAAAGGATATACGAAGTAGTTTGAATTTTATTTAGAAGTACATAATACCTACTACAGTTGTCCATTTCAAATAATCTATTGTCTGTGAACCACAAGATTTAAAACAAGACATTTTTTAATATTATAAATTAATTTTATTATTTAATAAACTATATTAAAGAAAAAACTTAGCTATGGTGGAAAATTGAATGTGAATGTAGGGGGTGGTATTCTTACTGTCTCATCAAGTGCACAATTGATTTCAGAACAATGTCCAGACTCGATCTCTAAACACGATGTATCAACCGATATTCTACAGATAATGGACCCATGGTGTTAAGGGTTAATTGAATGTGAATGTGGGGGGGAGGTATTCTCATTGTGGCATAAGGTGCACAGTTGAGTGCACTACCCTCCCCCCCACCCAAAGCAGTATGAAGTAACCGATATTCTTCAGATAGCGTACCTATTGTGATAAGCGTTAATAAAATACGAATGATAAATTTAGCTTTACTTCACCTTCCTCTTAGTACACCGTCTGGAAATTGCGCTGTCACAGACTTGACTTCTGGCAATCTGGAGTCATGTTCGTTTGAAGAGATTAAAAAATAGTCGCCAATTAAGAATGTCATATTAATTCTTTAGTGTAGTCTATGAGATGTGTTATTCTAATTGTCTCATCAGGTGCACAGTAGAACGCACTACGATGCCTTAGACACGATCTCTATGCACGATGGAGCTACGGAACGTATCTACTCATCACGTAGGGAAGGGTTAATTCAATTAGCATCTAATTGTATGGGTTTAATACGTATTAATAGAACAGTAATGAAATGGATAATATTTTAGTTAAATGGACTTATATACAAAATTCCATGGAGCATTAACCCATATGATATATAATTAGTAAAGTTCAAATGTTCCTTGATATTAAAACAATATCAAAATAATAATAAAACAAATTTTAATATAAAACACTGCAAGAAGGAATCTTACTTCTATGTATGCATATTTACTTCCAAAACCACCTTTTACAAATTCAAAGGAAATTCGAACTAAATAGTTCTTTACTCTTGATTCCAGAGTAACATTGATATAATAGAGATATAGTCTGCCTCCAGAAATTCTATAAGGAAGCATAGCGCGATGAACACTGATGTTGACCTGTAAGTGTGACATTTTTATTACTGGCATATGACCTTTATGTTTTTAACTTGAACAAGTAACATTTTAAATTAATTCATCACGATAAAAGTGTGGTCATTAAAGTTGCCTCGTTTGTTGTTCTTCAAAGAAGTGACTATTTCTATTTTTTTTCTAATGTAATTTTTACACCTTAAACTTTAATGTTTGTAAACATAATATAATGAGAAAGCAGGGACAGTTTTGTATGAAATATTTATAAAAAAAGCAATGTAGATAAAAAATAATTTAATTAGTAACTACTTTTCACAACTGTGCCTTACCAAATTATTATAAGTGATTTCTTATTCTCTAGGCAACATAACACTAGTAGCAATTTTTTATCAAAATAACCCATTTATTTGTTAGTGTTCAAAATTACATGATTTATGAAAAACTAAGATAATGACATTGACTTATAACACCGAAAAAATAACTAATTAAAATTTTAAAATTTATTTATTTCGACGGCAAACGCCCATTTTATACAGAAATAACAAAAAATAGTTATGGACAAGATGTACTAGTGTTTTCTTAGGAGCTAACAAGACAGAGAGCAAATAGTATCATACAACAAGGAGGCATGACCAGCAAACAACACAGGCAACAACTGTACAAGACAGGAATTTGTAAGGCTAGTACTAGGACTAGGACACTTTATATCAATAGGACATAGAACATAGAGCCTAAGGAGAGCTATTAAAATAAGAATCAATAGCAATTAATTAAATACTATGAATAAAAAACAGTAAATAAAATATATAAAAAGGATTAACACCAGTAAAGAATCTAAGATAACAATAGGATAAACTAGAGTGGGATTGAGTCAACAGTGTATAGGGCTACAGTTTTTGTAACAACTAAGAAATAAACAGTATATATATATATATATATATATATATATATATATATATATATATACTAAAAACAATAGAAATATCAGGTAACAATTACAAGAATAGAGATTAAGTGAACAGTGAATAGAGCTGCTATTTCAATTGATATAACTAACAGAAAGACTATAAATACCATAACAAATAAAAATACAATAAACAACAACGAAAATAACTTAAAACAGAAACTGAAGAGGAGGTACTAGCACTATAATGAGGGGAGTCGACGGTCCCAGCATTATGTAACGTCGCACAGAGCAATCACTGAACGATGGTACAGAATCGTGGAAGAAATCCAGATGAGTTGAAGCCACCCCACCTGCGCGCATGAGACGAGACATACCGCTAAAGCGAGAATATTTGGTGGTATTACAGATATTAACAATTACAACCAAACTGTCCTTAGAGCAGTGAAAACGTAATTTGAGTGTTGCTATAAACTTTTCAAAATGAACTTTCAGTTGAATATCATATCCTTTTACATTGAATAGTGTTTATTCAAGAATTTTACAGTAAAGGTATTTACCGATTAAGTGTTTTAGAATTTATTTTACAACGCTATATATTTGGTTTAATATTTCAGATAGAAAGAAGATGATTTTATTCTATGGCTGATACCAAGTGTACTTCTACTTGGTAGTATAAATGTGCCACTCATATAATAAAATATGTCAAAATATATCACAATAACCAAGGGGAACTCTTATATTGTGGGTTGTGCAGTCAATAAATTGAATTGGTGAGCTCTATAAACCAGCTTAAGCATGGTATAAGTAATATGTTTAAGACCTAATTGCTTGTAAGTTGTTTAAAATCAAATTCTTATTATTATTCCTTTATTAATTAAGGAAGTGATAATAACAATTAAATATACTCATTGGTTAAGCTTTATACACCTTATGTTTGTCGTAAATGACTCAACTAACCGTGAATAGAACTTTGAATAATCTACTGCGCACGCGCGTCCAATCGGATGTTCCAATCCAATCATTTTGCGATATTCAATTTCAAGCATTTATCCGATCTAATTTTTCAAACATATATAGGTGCTGATGTCAAATGGTGTTTAACAAATACCATCGATTATTTGACACTTTAACACAGTTTTATTAACTATTATTCATATCCTTAAACGCCTTAAAACCAATCATTATTAACCGAGAGGTTTTTATATAGTCATTATTGTATCTTAACCTTCTGCCAATGGCATTATTTTCGGTGGAATGTGACAGTTCATAGCCTGCAACAAATTTCCCACCATTATCGATTACTGCTCTACACTTACGGAACCACTGCTTGTCAAAACCTTATTATATACATGCATTAACATGGAGTTTGGCTGAGCCTTAGCGAATATTTCCACATTGGTCTTATGGGTCACCATTACGGCAACGATAAATAAGCAGAATAAATAAATATGTAAATAAAAAACAATATACATATGAGATTCAAATATGTGAAGTATTAAATCATGTAGCCTAACTGGGCCAACAAACATGACATTATTTTATAGCGACTTTGATTGTAGATTTTTATTAATTAAGCATTGATATAATACAAAATTGATTGAAAAATAGTGTTTTTTTTTAAGTATTAACATAATAATATATTTTATTGTTAGTTTAAAATACGCAATAAAGATAGAAGTTACTAAATATTCAGGTCTCTATTATAAATGATTTTGACATAATAATTTACCAAATGTTAATAAACCAATTAGTAAGTTCAACATTGTAATAGGTTTACCTAACAAGAAAGGCACTAAAGCTAATTGTATTGACAAAGTCACGATGAGTAGGGAACGAATTGACAAAACATTTAAGACTCGTTCTTGAGAAAGATCTTCTTCAATTAAGATCAACTCGTTATGGTATCATTTAACCTATAATCGTCTCATAGACCATGCGACCATGGATCAACGATGGAGCAACGATCACCGTAGACCTTAGGTTATGTTCCGGTTTCGAAGGATATGTTTGTGGAGATCTCATTCTTGAATGACTGAGATAATACACGGAATAGAAATGTTGTTTATTCTTCCAATATACGTATTATATATAGCGCATGTCAATAAAAACAGTTTTTACAGGGTTATAGTTATTTTTAAATTTATATATATATATATATATATATATATATATATATATATATATATATGTTTGGAACCTCAGCACTTGCTAGTCCAGGAGCGTAAATCGTGCGTACCTTGTTGGTCATCGCGCCTCATGCTGGTCCGGGCCTTGAACTGTGCCGAAGGCACAACAGTTAGTTAGCAGGTGGTCAGATAGGCATAGTTGTCTTGCATGATAGAGGGCGCTACTGACGCCGGTTATCAAAGGTCGGGGGAGTCGCTCAAAAGACGAGCGCAGTTGTTCCGGTGGCTCCGTGGCTGTATGGGTGAGATCCTTCCAATAGTTCTTAGGACTTAATTTGGTTAATTTTAGGGGAATTATACTATGGTGCTTTTTTACAGAAGATGCTATTACCATTTATAAATGTGGTTCACCTTAGTTGCTGTCTGAATAGGATCACGATAGTTATAAAACCGGGGGGATTAGATTGAATTAAATTATATTTTCTAAACTAAAACATCTATCAAAGCTGGCTGTCTCTGCATCTTGAGGGGTGTCCACCTCGACCTCGGGCTCCTAAAGCTTAAATTAGTTGGTGAATTGCAAATTGGCGCGGTCAAATTATTTATTAACCGAGACACGAAACAATTTTTCGTTCACGCACGTGCTTAGAAACGTTTCAGATGGTAGCAGAGCGATAACCTCAAGGTGTTGATCAGTCTGTGATAGATTTTTGTTTTAAAATTAAATAAGGTAAATTAATATTATTTTGCATTATCATTTAATTCATTTTAATGTTCTAAATTCACTAGTGTAGGATGGCAAGCCTCGTGGGTTCATGCAGGAGGAAACGGGTTCAATCGGCAGACCTGATCGGGCATGAAATTAGTGATTAGCCTGTTAGTTATCATGAATTAGAAAGTAATTTGGTCTGTCCGTTTGTACGTCTTTCCGGTATCCTTAGCGTTTAACAAAAGATTGAATTGGCCGATTTGGGTATTTATAGTGTAAAGTTCATTAAATAAAGGGTGTTCATTAATAACTAAAACAAAGAAATGGGATCATAGCATGTTGCATAGTATTCGAATTGTACCTGGATTATTGAATCGAATAAGTTGGAAAATTTATTAATTTATAAGTCTAAATTGGAGCATGTTAGTTTTATGTTAGATGGAAAATATTTAATATTATTAAACGGGAGAGAGAAATTGTTTAGGAAGGGAAAACATTACCATGAAGGAAAATTAGCATGTCATACTTGATTTCAACATAAATAATTGTTATTTAAAATTCTGTTAAATAAGATATTATTAAGATATTAATTAGAAGGATTATATACAGGATTTGTTTATTTTGAATATTAGTTAAGAGGTACAATAGTACAATATTCTCACTTTATATTTTCATTACTTGAGAGGTCCACCTAATATTTATTGTTCGCAGTCAAACTTAAAGTCTTAAATAATAACTTATTAACCCCTAGGGTAAAGGTAATTATAAAAAGTAACATTTTTACTTGATTTCAGTAATTAATTAAGTACTCTTAAATTAAAGACTTATTGGTTGGGAATGTAGTGTTATTGGAGGGTGTTGGTTAAAAAGTCAATTCATTAAAATTCTAACTTACATTATTGCTCATACCATACAGAAATTGTTTTAATACATTGTATATATTGTATTAAATTTTAGAATGTATATCTTAAAATTATATTGGTGAGTAATAACATGAATTTTCCTCTTCTAAATTAAATTTCATGTGTTACAAATAGGTACATGGAACTACTGCAGTGTTTAATACATAGGGTGTAATTAAGGTTCACATATAAATACATGTGTAAGGAATAAATAAATAACGAAACTATCAACCGAGGAAAAGGGCTGTGACCTCAAACCTTATCACTAGAGCTCAGCTGATTGACTGATAACACAGTCCCTTGGTTAGTGATAGTGAACTAGGGTATTCATTCACAAAATACAACATATTATATTAGATGCTTACCATACACGTGTTAACAATTGTTGTAAGAAATTCATAAATAGTAAAATCACCAATTTTAATTTAATAGTAATTAATAGTAACTTGATCAATAACCTGAACTTAATTAATAATTAATATTAAGTTCTGAAACAGCATTAATAAATACCATAAGAAAGTTTTTATAGTAGCGTAATTTTTATTGCGATTGATTGAAGTGAGTATCATATGACCCGGATAAGAGGTTTCGCTTAAATAAATAAAGGTCCTCTATAAAACAATTTTTGAACAAACAATTCTAGGTGTCCATAAATCTTTACTGTACATACTGGATTTTTATTGTAATAGTTGGCACCAGTTATAAACTACGTATAATTAAATCTTACACTAATTTTCAAACTTTACCTTGAATACCATACTATATTATATAAAAGAATAATGAATGTGTTTTTACTTGGCGACTCTCACTTAAAACGGCTTATGAATTTCCCACATTCCTTAGAAATTAATATTTATCCTATTATTACCATGGGAGGTTTTACAGTTTCTAATCTTAAAAAAAACATTAAGATAAAACAAACAATAATTCCGAATAATCAAGTTATTTTAGTTTCAATAGGCACAAACGATATTCTGCAAAACAAAGCTATGCAACAGTTAAGAGATCAATACCGATCGCTTATCAGGCTAATAAGAATTAAATATAGTCCGTCTAAAATCCTCTTAATGAAAGTGCCTTTATCCCCTAGAATTAAATCTGGTAGTTTGCACCTGAACGCAATTAACAGTTTCAACTCATACTTGTCCACATTCAAAAGTCATGAAATACGATTAGTCGACATTAATCCTGTGGTAACTCAGGGCTATACTAGGGGGACAGGCAACCTAAAATATTTTGAATTGCAATATTTTAATGGGAAACCAGATTTATTACATTTGAATGGGCAGGGATACGCGGTTCTTTTTCAAATAATTAGAGAGGCCTTAGAGAGTTAAACAAATGTCACATACAACTTTGCCCGGTAGAATCGTCCTGTATTGAGCTCAGGGGTAGGCCATCCGCAACTATCGTATTATTGTTATTGTTATTTGATCTATAGTTGTTTTGGGAATCTGTGTGCTTTGGTATTAATATGTCGTCTGACGAAGATATCCAAATTTCGGATGAAAGTCTGAATTGGATTTACAAACTTGATAGGGATCAACTCAAGATACAGTGTGACAAATTCAAATTAGCTAGTGGGACGGTCCGGCAGATGAGGGCTGCGCTATCGGATTTTGTAAAATCACAAAAGAAAATTGATTCGGAGTGGGTTCCGTCTAGTAGCCGAATCAATGACGGTATGGGACTTAACTTAATATCTGGAAACAATTTCGAAGAGGAACGGTCTGATGTTACCAAAGTAAATGTGGACGTAAACGAACGGGAAACCCCAGGTAGTATTAAAAATAACGGTCTTACAGAAAATCAAAATGATGATAAGGAATCGAATCAACAGAAACCCTCGGTTAATGGTATTGCAGTGCCAACAACATCATCCAACGCCGCGTTAGGAGACCCAATGTCTTTGATTTTTCAGCTGCAACAATCAACAATGGAAGTTATAAAGCAGACAGCTGACAGTTTTAATAGGAACCTAGCTACGGCATTAAATCCTCCACCGTATAGTCAGGATGGTTCAAGTTCAGTTTTGAGGGATGTTGTTGCCGCCTTACCTTATAATTCCGGTGGAGATCCGCATAAAATACTTAAATTTCTTTCGCAAATCTTCCAAATCTTTAATTTGAAGATAACTTCAGATCAAAGCGTAATTTTGAATATTTTACCCAAAACTGAAGGGCGTCTGCGAAACATTTTCCACGAAGCGGTAACTCAAAAATTAGACTGGCCACAGCTTAGAAAATTAATCATAAGAGCATTCTTCCCTGGAAGATTACTTCGGGAGGCAATAAGTCGGCATGTGTACAGGACTCAACGCCAACAAGAGCGGTTTACCGATTTTGTAGATGATATCCGAGCTATGTGTGCTATCTTAACTCCGGAAGCCGAGGATCATGATATTTTTGAAACAATAATGGGAGGAATTTTGCCTGATACACGAGCTTGTTTTGCGGGACTGCCTACTCCGTCACACCTACAGAATTTGATAGAGATGGGTTCCACTATCGATGGTATTAGGGAATTTAATGTTCAGCAAACCCCTTCTCGGCCTAATGCAAACTACACCTTGTACCCGTATAGAAAAAGTAGTGAGTCATATAACTCAAATTGGCCTCGAGACAGTAGATATGGTAATATTTCGGGCCGAAATGATAGCTCCGGTAACAGGGGATGGTTACAACACAGACGGGGCGCTGATAATAACGCCGGACCCAGTGATACAGGAACAAGTGCCCAGTACTCGGGTCGCCCAAATCATGTGGTTGCAGAGGTAAATAATAGCACGAGAAGAACTTACTCACACACCAATCCTACACGAAGAGAGATTGCAGGCACTCCGGTGGGTCAGCAAGCAACAGACAGGGAGTACTCGGAACGAACACGGTATCATGGTGACAGGCGAGTACCTTGGATGGGTCGTGGAGGCAATACTGGTGGTAGTTCTCATAATTATCGGGAAAATAATAATTTAAACTACTCAAGGGGACGTTGGTAGGCAGGCCCTACGCCCCCTTTAAAGCTTTGTCCGTGGTAAGACCTGCCAATGCCTTTAAAACTGGGGTTCCCAAGTCAGACTTGATGTATATTCCAATGCAATTTGGGAGAGTTACCTTATTCGGTCTCCTTGACACAGGTTCATCTAGAACCATAATAAGTGCCAGTGCGCTAAAACAGTTGAGCAACGAAAAGGGTGTTCTGAAAGGAATAAAGCCCACAGATTGTACCGGTATCATCGCAAATGGCCAGCCGATAAATTTCATAGATGAGAGTTATATTCATTTCAAAATAAATTACTGTTCATGGACCTTTCCTTTTTTAGTAGCCGAGGAATTGCCTGTTTCAATTATTTTAGGGTTTAACTTTATGCAAGCTTCGGGTATGATTATAAACACGGTAAGGAAAACAGTGACATTTAATTTTAATACCTCATTGGTTTTAGCAAATTTGGAAGCCAAGGTCGTGGACGATTCGAACCCTAAAGGACCAAGTTTTGGTGAATCTCTTAATCAGTCTCAGATAAATGAATTGAAACATATAATCAGTAGCTACCCAAATACGATTACCAAGACACTAGGAAGGACAAAATTAATTGAGTACAACATTAGAGTAACGTCAAATCAGTTGGTAAGGACTAGACCCTATCAGTATGCGCCTCCGAAGCAAATGTTGGTAGAAAAACACGTAAAATCGTTACTTGAACAGGGTGTAATTAGACCATCAAATTCACCATACAGCAGTCCAGCTTTTTTAGTTCCAAAAAAGAACGGTTCGCAAAGATTAGTAGTAAATTACCGGGGAATTAACAAAATAATTGAGTTAGAATCAACACCTATGCCTACTATTGAAAGCGCCTTCCAGTACCTCGGAAAATCTTCTTGGTATTCTACCATGGATTTAGTGAACGCATATAATCAGATTCCCTTACAGGAGGCCTCAAAAAAATATACCGCCTTCGTGACAAGTACGGGACAGTTTGAATGGAATTATGTTCCTTTCGGTTTAGCATCGGGGAGCATGGTTCTGGCGAATTTATTAAATAAGGTGCTTGGCGACTTAAAGTTTCAGTTTGTGTTCACATATTTTGACGATATTTTAATCTACAGTGATACATTTGAGGATCATTTAAAGCACATAAAACTGGTTTTGGATCGTTTGCGAGAGGCGGGACTCACTGTTAGCCCAGACAAAATGGTATTGGCCACTCAAAAAATTGAATTTTTGGGACACGTTTTTCAGCCAAATAAAGTTTCCATTAGTAATGAAAGAATTGAGCCCATAGAAAACTACCCAGAACCCAAAAATTTAAAGCAATTAAGTAGATTCTTAGGTATGTGCTCCTTTTATGCAAGATACATTAAAGATTTTTCTAGCATCGCTCAACCATTAAATGAATTGAAGAAAAAAGGGGTTAACTTTGTTTGGGGTCCACAGCAAAAAGTAGCTTTTAACACATTGAAACAGCGATTAACATCTGGGGCAGTGTTGAGACTACCTAATTTTGACATACCGTTTACGCTGCAAACAGACGCATCAGGTTCAGCCCTAGGAGCCGTATTGTCTCAGCGTATTGAGGGTAGTTTGGCCCCAATAGCATTTGCAAGCCGACCACTAAATCAACATGAGCGACATTATAGTACCTTTGAATTAGAAGCTCTCGCGGTAGTATTTGCCCTTAACAAATTTCGACCTTATCTAGAACATTCGGAATTCGATCTTTATACAGACAATAGTGCACTCAGCTGGTTATTAAATCATCCTAGACAAATTGGCAAAATTGCACGATGGGTTACATTCATAAATGCATTTAAATTTACGGTGCATCACATTAAAGGCAAGGACAATGTTGTGGCGGATTGCTTATCAAGAATATTTGAACATAAAAATGATGAACAGATAATTCCATCTACTTCAAAAGAGCAATCACCTCATTCGGTATTTCTTTTGTATGGGATACCCGAAGCATTTAAGGATGTTAAGGAGCATCAAAGGGACGACTTAAACATTAATGGCATAATTCGGCAGGTTCAAAGTCGTACGCCACCACCTAACTATTTTCTTCGTGACGGAATTTTAATGTATCGAGCACCTAATCATACAGGACCTCGTATTGTAATTCCGGAAAAATTGATTCCAATGCTATTTAAAGTATATCACTGCTCGCCAACGTCTGCTCATTTGGGGATTTCAAAAACATGGTCTAGAGTATCCAAGTATTTTCATGGGGATCAGCTGCGTCAGCGTATTACGGGTATGGTGAAATCTTGCGTGGAATGTCAGCGTTGTAAACAGGCTCAAAACACGAGTGTGGGTCATCTTGCGTCCGAAGTCTACTCTGTACCTTTTGAACGTATATTTATCGATTTCATAGGACCACTCCCACGTTCAAAAAGAGGGAACAAATGGCTTTTAACGGTGGTAGATGGCTTTTCCAAATATTGTATAATGCTTCCCGCAAGAAACTGTACTGCTAAGACAGCCGTCAGCTTAATGGAAAAGGGAGTTTTCACGTACTTTGGATTCCCAAAATCGATTGTTTCCGATCATGGTAGTTGTTTTAGGTCAGAAATGTTCCAGGGCATGTGCCGATCACTCGGGATACAGCACGTACGAACAACGGTTTATTATCCGCAGCCATCACATGCCGAGAGAGTTAACAAAAATATCAAGGTAGCTCTCCGGGTTTTTCATCAAAAGGACCATTCAGAATGGGACCGTAATTTACATTTATTTCAAATCGCGTTTAACTCTGCTGAACATGCTAGCACTGGATTTTCACCTGCCAAACTGTTTTTGGGATACAGCATTAGAAATCACTTGGAGAATATTTGGAATTTAGATGATTTGTTGCAGTTAGATAATAGTCAAACTAATATCGAGGCGCGTTGGGCCCAGGCTTTTGAAAACCTTAAAATTGCTCATCAAAAGATAGCCTCAAGGTACAATATCAACAGGAAACCTGCTGCCTTCAAGGTTGGTGACACGGTAATGTACCGGTTAATCAATATTAGTCAGGCAGCGAAGAACATATCGGCTAAACTAAACCCGTTGTGATCCCGGCCCCTTATTATTACACGTTTCACGTCTCCGGTGACAGTTTCCCTAAGCGACCCTAAAAGTAAGAAATTCGTGAGAAATGCCCATATCTCGCAATTAAAGCCATTTTCAGGTAAAATTTAAATAAATCGGAAAGTTAATACTATAAATAACCAGTTAGCTTGAGAGGCGGGGATGGTCCCTCAAGGTGCCAAAGAGAGACTTTGTGATACTATATATTAAGAATACACTTACATTTGAAAATATACATCTACTACAGATCGTCCTCAATGCGGGAGGCTTTTTCGACGCAGTTGTCACTAAGATCTGGGTTTGCGAAGCCTTGTTCACTTCTGCGTTTTGAGGCTGACTGCGTTGAGAGATGGTTGGAAACACACACACACACATATACGAGGGAGGGTGATCCAAATCTGGCTATCCTTTTTTTATGTGAAGAAAAGAGCATATGCTACCAAATAATTTTTGTTTTATTATTTACATTTCAAACAGATGGTTGGACGAGGAGATCCCTAGCGCACCCTCATAACACTGACATTCATTACACAAACAAATATTCACATTAATATTAGTTCAGAGTCGAATTTTACTACGGAAGTGATAGGAAAGTAGAAGGTTGTGATATGAAATCTGTCTTGTATTATTTCATATAGAAATATAAATAAAATGAGAGTTGTATACAAATATGATAGATCAATAATGAAAGAGTGTTAGGTGGGTGAGTTGTCATAGAGCATCGCCAATAAGTCGGACATGTGCCGTTCGAACCGAGTCAGATTTTTCACAAACTCTACGTAAGGAGTTTGCAAAATGGAGCGGAAATGGGAAAACCTTTTCTACAGTACTTGGGAAATTGTAACGTGAATGTTAACATTCACTTCGTTAGTGTAAGTAGGTTAATTTTAATTAGTTGGTTTTGGTGTAGGGTCTTTTAATTTCTCCTCATTTCTAAGCAGGCACGTCTTTAGGGAATGGAGTTCGTTTCCTCACCATCAATATTTTGTGACTGGGAATTGTTTTTACGATGACCGCTTGGGGGAGAGGAGGGCGCTCCCTTTCCCTCCTACGAGTATAGGTTAGTGGCACCCACTGATCGTGTGGCCAGTCAGAGTCTCATTTGGAACAGTAAAAAAAAAAGAAAATATGAAACAACATAATTACTCACAAACTGCCAACCTTTAAAATCCTACCTTTTCCTATTTGAGATAGAGTGACATCTTCCAGCTGATAAGTTAGAACCAGAGTAAATATATAAATACAGTCAACATTGATCTAATTATTAAGATATTTATTGACTTGAATATAAGGGATAGGATAATAATCATCTCGAGGAGTAGGAGGAGTTGAAATGAGCTCAATAAGTAGCCGTCACATCATGAGGGTTAGGAGGATATGCAGAATAAAAAAAAAAAAAAAAAAAAAAAAAAAATGCTACACTTATTTTTTTCAATGTTGAAGGCTTAAAGGTTACCTTCCTCCTTATCTCATCCTTTTCGATGTTTTCATTTACATAACACAAACTCACACGAGGTTCCAAAGGGACAAACCAATGACTGATTGTCTATACGGTGGTAGGGTGCAAAGGGGGGAAACAGATTTTGCATAAAGGCAGGGATGCATGTATGCCTTGTTCCAAGGTTATCGAGAAACTCACAATAATTAATTGTGAGTAGATTAGGTTTGGTGTCGGTGGTGAGGAAATGGGGGAACTAGAAATTCTATAGCAATCCATTTACCCCAGTAAGGTAGGTTAGGAAGACGTGCCTCAATGTGTGACGTACAATGTCGGTGTTGGGAGACATTATATACATAAAAAAAAAACTTTGGGGAAGGGGGAGAGGATGTGCCGAAGGCACAACAGTTAGTTAGCAGGTGGTCAGATAGGCATAGTTGTCTTGCATGATAGAGGGCGCTACTGACGCCGGTTATCAAAGGTCGGGGGAGTCGCTCAAAAGACGAGCGCAGTTGTTCCGGTGGCTCCGTGGCTGTATGGGTGAGATCCTTCCAATAGTTCTTAGGACTTAATTTGGTTAATTTTAGGGGAATTATACTATGGTGCTTTTTTACAGAAGATGCTATTACCATTTATAAATGTGGTTCACCTTAGTTGCTGTCTGAATAGGATCACGATAGTTATAAAACCGGGGGGATTAGATTGAATTAAATTATATTTTCTAAACTAAAACATCTATCAAAGCTGGCTGTCTCTGCATCTTGAGGGGTGTCCACCTCGACCTCGGGCTCCTAAAGCTTAAATTAGTTGGTGAATTGCAAATTGGCGCGGTCAAATTATTTATTAACCGAGACACGAAACAATTTTTCGTTCACGCACGTGCTTAGAAACGTTGCAGAACGTGTTGGTCCGGACCCGCAAGTTACGAGGCTCTGTATAGAGCGTGTAACATCCTGGACCAAGAAGTGCTACTTGCCTGTAAAGTTCATTTGATTGTACAGTAGCTCGCCTAGCGTGAGTATAACGAACTAAATACTCGAATGAGGGGAAATCCCCCACCATTCTCGGACCAAGATTTGCCGGGTTTCTGTACAGGGCATACTGTCGAACATTGAATAAAGTGCTTTTTCAAATCAAATCAAATCAGTCTTTATTGCCTTTTAACAGCGCATACAATATTGTATAGAAGCAGTCTGTATTAGCCAATGTATTAGCCTATCTACTCATTCACACACAATTATACATACAAAAAGTTCCTCATCCAGACAAACATGTAATGGCTAATCGGATCCTGTTAAAACGTGTTTCCATTTTAATTGTCTATTTACGGGCGGCTTTCCATGAACTCACATACCGTGTCAAAAGCACCTGACACCAATAGGCACTGAAGACGAGATTCAAATTTTTTGGTACTGCCAATGTTTTAAGATCCTCAGAGAGCCTATTAATCAACATAACACCAGCCTGCGATGGCAAATTATGAGACGCCACCGTTCGATGTGGTTGACTGCGATAGTTGTCCCTGCCTCTTGTCTCATACTGGTGAATGTTCCTTCCCTGAGCCAATGTGCTCTTTGATTTACAGAACACAGCCACCTCGAAGATGTAGAGGCAGGGCAAGGTCAGTAAACCAAGCTCCCTGAAGGCATCCCTGCACGACTCTCTTCTCTTTAATTTTGAAATGATTCGTACACAGTTTGTTGTTTGCACAGCTACCCCAGAGTCTTACTCCATATGCAAGGTGCGGATAAACAAGGGCAAAATAAGCCATTCTCAGAATGTCGTGAGAACAGTGTTTTGCCAGATTCCGCAAAGCATACAAACCTGAAGTTACTCTGGAACAAACACTTTCAACATGATTGTCCCAGGTCAGACCTCGATCTAGGTACATCCCTAGGAATTTGATGGAGTCAGATTCCTCTAAGAGTTTGTCATCTACCAGGACAGCAGGTCGTGCACTACCTTCACGCTGTCTCAGACAAAAAATCAATTGTGTTTGATTTTGAGCTGTTTGTTTTTAAATTGATTTCCGAAAAAATTGGATGCATGAATTCACTGTGACAAATAAATTAATTTCAAGCTTCTGCAAAGAATTTGCAGTAACGCAGAGAGTCGTATCGTCAGCATATTGAATCACCTTTCCATTCTGAACCGATGAGTTTAAATTGTTAAAGTAAATAGTAAAAATCACTGGCCCATGGATCGATCCATGAGGGACCATTTGCCATTTTCAATTTTCCTGACATGGCATTTGAGATCTGCACGCACTGGTCTCTATCCTTATGTAGGACGAGATCCACCTGTGTGGTAGACCCCGTATTCTTCATGTCGCTAACTGATGCATCAGTGTCAAAAGCCTTAGAAAGATCGAGAAATATGCTGAGCACCTTATCCCGTCTCTCAAAACCATCGACAACAATATCCACAAGACTTGAAACCGCATCAATTGTTGATTTGTTTTTATGGAAGCCGAATTTTTCAGGACACAGTATATCAAATCTTTCTCCTATGTATGTCAAAACTCCAGATAGAAATGAGGAGTTTACCACTTTTTTAGTGGAGTCAAGATACGCTTGGAGCATTTTTTGACTAGCCACATGGACATACCACTGTTGTTACAAGATTTCTTTTAATTTATTTTTTGCACAATACCAGCCATCTCAGCCTTATCGACAGGGGTCAAGATCATAGACGATACCGGTTCTCTACCAAGGTTGCGGGAGAGGGTTTCAGTGAAGCACTCATCACACGAACCAACTGAGGCAAAATACTAGTTAAATTTGTCAGCAATTTTTTGAGGATCATCTATAAGTTGGTTTTCAACGAGCAGTAAACATTGTTTTGATTTTTGTATTGGATTTTCTCGTTTTACGGATTAATTTTCCATGCTGTTTTTGAAAAGTTCTCGGTATTCTTTAATAGTTTGTTTAATTCATAGGCTTTAGCAGCTTTTATAACTTTCTTATATATTCTTCTATAATTTTTGAAAAATCTTTGAAAATTTTAGTTGTTTGTATTAATAAAAATTGAGTGGTAAAATTTGAGTTTTTCACGAGATGTGAGAATACCTTGTGTAACCCAAGTATTCTTATGTCACTTACTGCGTACTTCAAATTTTCTGTAAGGACATGAAATATTTAAATAATAGAGAAAGCGTTCATTAAAAGCAGTGTAAACTTTATTTGGACACTGAATGTTATTTAAAAATTTTCCAACTTTCTCGCTTAAGGTGATAAATTAACACGTTAATATTTTGAGGGTTTAGAGCTCTTTAGACCGTATTTTCTGCAAGCCTAGTCACCGGATCAAGTCCATTAATCAATCTCCTGAGCGAAGTGATCAGAGATGGCAGGATTGAACACGACAACGTCAACTTTCGGGATGTTGGTGATAACATTGTCGATGGTTGTACTCGTCGTGGCACATACTCGTGTAGGAGAGTTCACTGACCAATTTAGACCAAAAGCTTGAAGAATATCACGCAGCCGCCGAGTGTGGGGGTCGGGGTGGTCCAGTGCGTTTATATTTAAATCGCCAATTAAGAGAAATAGTTGATTGTTTGAAAACAAAAATTGGTTAGCAGGCTCTCTGCTTTTCCAAAAAAGGATGAAATAAAACTTCGGTTGTTGTTTGGACGGTATATTTCAACAATATTAACTTTTTCGGATGAATTTAAATTTATAATATTACCAGCAGCCTCAAAATCAAATTCTAGAGTATGAATTACTTAATTTTTTTTCAAATTTCAAGGGGATTTTTACAAAGATTGCCACACCACCTCCCTTAAAATTGGAACGAAGGAAAATATGTGAAAATTCATGATTTTGCATTTTTTTAAATGCTGATCGGTTGTAAAAACAGTGTTCCGATATTACAATAATATCAGGTTTTCGCTCATCGCACATGAGGTCCAACTCTTCTAACTTATTGGTAGCGGATTAAGCATTTAGGTGAATAATTTTGAATTTCGAAATTTTATGAAAATTTTGAGTGGTTTCTGAAAAAGTGTTCTGAATAAATAACGGGATCTGATACCCCTCTCTCGTTTTACATTCGTTATAGGCTCTTCGTTTTTTTTGACAGGAAAGCGTAATATTGTTTTCGTCAGGTTTTATAGGCGAAGTAGCTTTGATGAAGTGTTATGCTGCATGAGACGGTTCTGGGCAGGACTGGCGAGCGACTCACAGGTATCAGCAGCAGCAGGTGAGGCAGCGGGCACTAGGCAGTGTTAGAGACAACTCAGGTGCAGCAGGCGGTCCGACAGCAGAAACCAAGCCCTCCACTATCATTTCGACCAGCAGCTCTTTACCCGGCAATTGCGATGCATGTCATCCGTGTGAACAGTTTCTTCCGATATCATTGATATCGAGGAGCTTGAGGTTTGAGTGTCTCACGCATAGCTCCTCTATGTAGTAGTTGGCGAGAATGGTCCGTTGGTTCACAGGATAGCTAACGAGCAGATCGTGAAGATAAGGGATCATTGCCAAGATGACATCGGCCGAACTCAGTCGAACGGTGACTCTTTCTTCCAGGCGATTATAGATGTTGTGTGACTCACCGGCAGCGATGTCATTGGTTCTGGCGAGCAGGATGAAGCAACTAGAGGGAGGCGAGGGGCTGCTGGACGTTACATTCAGGAGTTTGGCCCCAGGCTTACATATGCCAGTCACTTTGGCAGCCGATGAGACGCGGCGCTGCACAATGCAGGCCAGGAAACGGGTATTACTGTCACCCTCAATCACAACATTCCTGAAGGAAAGCAACTCTCTTTTAATTTTGCCTTTCAATTTTGGCCTTCTTTCAGGAGAAGACTTTGGAGGAGGGTGTTGGCCGGATGGTTTACTATTGTTGCAGGTTATTGTACGGGGATATTTTTGTTGAGCTGCATTAGTGGTTGCGATGGTTTTGAGAATGGGTGGTTTTTCGTTTGTATTTTCTAGAGGTTCAAATCTATTGCTGGTCGTAATAGGAACATATTTTTTATTTTAACAGACAATCCAATCACCCGTCGCCTGAGAGTAGCCACAGGAACACACCTGGACCTCCCTCTCGGCCCGTAGACATTCAATCTCTGCCTCGAGTACCTGAATAGTTGTCCTCAGATTGGTGGCGAGGTCACGAGTCTCGGAGCACTGTGAGACCTGACAGCAGGTGGTCACCGGTGGCTCGCACTGCACAGTGCAGTCTCTTACAGAAGCTCCCGCTGATACTCCGGACAGCGAAGATCTCGCAACAAAAATGTCATTTGTATGCCGAAGAAGCCTTGTGTGCGATTCAATGGAATGATTGACAACCCTCATCAGATCGACGTTGAGCTGCCTTATCTGCTCCTTTAATCTGCAGTTTTTTTGACGCAAGTTCGTCAGCATCAGAGGCTCCCGACGAGGCGACAGGCGTAGGCACTTCGAGTGAGTTTGTAGTAGCGAGCAGGTCAGGTTTTGTTGCAGCGACAGGGGTCGGTTTCTCTCCCGTAGACGCGTGGAACGCAGTAGTCTCGCCCGCCGGTGAACTGATCGATGTGGAGGATCTGGATGGAGTGGCGCTCAGCGCAGGGTCCGGGGCCAGGCGTGGAGCAGGCAGGCGGCGAGTCAGATGCAGGCGGAGTAGATGAAGCAGCGTCGGTCGCAGACCGAGTCCTGGACATCGGTGACAAAAGCGAACGCATGGTGACTGGGTGTTCGCCGCTGTGTTCTTTTATTGCAAACAGTCAGTGCCGTTATATTTGGATCAGTTTTTAACGATGCACTGCAAATTTTTTCCTAGACATCGCCAGAATACAGGGTTTCCCGGTTTTTGTTTTTTCTATTGTAAATTGCATATTTTTGTCAATAATAAATTAATGAATAAATAAATAAATAGATAAAATGAAAAGTCACAATTATTAAAAGAAACTAAGTAATAAATTTATAAGAAATAAAACTTATTAGATTAACAATAAAAACAATTTCTCTACAGCAAAAAGGTGCTTCTGTCGTGGGAATCGAACCAATGTGTACTGAGATGCTGTGCCGTGACCCCTACTGATGCTGCCACGCAGGTAGACAAGATGTGGTAGTTACTTCTTGTTCATACAGCTCGTCGCTCTGTGGTTGTGTCAAAAATGGAGTTGCACAGTTTTATTGCAAGTCTAACCTTGCTATTTTTGCGACTAGGTTTAGGGCTAAAACGCCTTAGGGCTCACTGTAAGGCGTTATTTATCGGTAACTTAAAAGTGTTCTTCAGTGACTAATTCTAACAAAACTGTGACGAAAAACCTTGCAAAATTTCGTCTATGCCAGTGCCGCGCTCGTGTGTACTTTCTTGACAGTATACTTTGATTATCAGTAGGATATTAATACGTACAGATTCGAAGACACTAATGTTTCATTTTATAGAGCCTAAAAGTTAGTTTTGCTTTCAAAAATTATTTTTCAAAGTTTGTTATTTCACTTTTCATTCTTCATGTATATAAAACGAGTTCAGGTACATTAAATCAGGTATGCTGATCGTCTGATTTTAATTTCTAACATTCACTCTATTCGCATCAATTTGAGTGCGGAATTACTAAATATATACCTGAAAACTTATTTTATATCAGTTTCCTTATTCTATACACCTATTGTTATGTTCATATATGTATTTCTTATATATGTTACAACCTTTTATCATAATATGTACATGTTAAAAATTTTATTTCTGATGATAAATAGGCAGTTTATTAACCATATGAAATACCTTAGATAATTACCGGTTTCTCAGATCAATCTAGACCAGAAATTAGATGAGCTACCGTTTGTAAAGACAACCTTTCGACACTGCGTTGAAAACCCAATATCAAATGGTCCTGACGTTTAAAAAAAAAATAGTTCCTCAAAACTTTAGTTAATTACTGCAATAAAATCAATTACTCGAAAAATTGAAATATGTGGGAAAATATTTCAAAAACCATGGATATAAACAAAGATAAAGAAAGGATTCCAATTAATTGATCATTTCAATCAAGGGTCAACGAAAGGTTAAAACTCTACGATGTAAAAGATGAAGCAGATTTATTCCAGAAATATTACGCGAACGTCGGGGACCGCCTAGTCCAGTTTTTCCTGTAACCTGGGTCGTCACGAAAGATACTGAGTACCTGGTACACACAGACTTAAAAAAAGCTACGTAATAACCCATGTAATTTATTTTATACCATCTTTTAATCAAATATTTACAAAAACCATTATTCCACAAACAACGTAAAGAAATATCATGTTAATCATAATATTATTGTTATCATAATATCTGACTTAAAGTTCGTATATTTTTATTTACTTAAGTTTTTATTTAAATAAAAGAACATATTTTATTTACATCAAATTCCACAAACAATATATAAATAATAGAATAATATTAACAAAATATTATCATAAAGTAAATTTGAAATTCTTAATGATATCAAAATGAACTCGAGAACTTTATGCAAACAGTAAAATGTCTTTCAGATCAGATAACTTTTGAGTTTTGAGGCATAAATAATGTAGGACTTAAGTAAACAATTAAATGTTTATAAATTTGCAAGTTCAATTTTTTAATTTTTATATAATTCTAGTTTCTATTTAAGAAGCTTTGTTCTGGACTTTCAAACATGTGTTAGTTGTGGAAAGCAATATAACTGCAATAATAAATTAATTAATAACAGAGAATTGAGATGCTATATCACGAAAAATAATCAAGTATTTAATTTTTATAAAACATATATCAGCCTATAGACTGAAATATACTACCGTAAGTCCCCCTGAGAGTATCATGGTCGGTAACGTCAAAACCGTAATTAAACAGAACAGAGAGAAATATTATGCTCATTTCACTCAACGGCGGTAACTGCTTTTCGAACAAATAAAGAAAGGCAAAAATTTTCGAGGCATTATGAGGATTAGGATTTGGATGAACAAAATGTATTATTGCTTTTAATAAAATAGTGTTTTATGGTAATGGATTTGAGTAATGTATTCTAGTCCAGTAACGTACAGTAGATTTTACGTTATTCAGAAATGTACTATGTTCTCAATATTAAAAAGATCCTATGTTATCGAGATATCAAGGTTAAAATTTAATTTTTTTAGGATTTGAAAGGCCTTGCTAATTTTAAAATCAGTTGAGAAAACACCTTACATGTTTGAGGATAGTAAAAAAAGTCGAGTTAAGGATTAGACAAATACATGTTGTTTGACTAGAAGAAGACAAGAAGAAAGCTGGATTCAAACAATTCGATTTTGTAGAAATAAAATTAACTAAATATACTCGTATTATAATATAACAGTTAACAGATCTAGATTGAATCCTATAAGACTGACCAGTTTATCTATAAGTCTGGTCTAAAATCACAACACAGTAACTTTAAACTAATGTCACTTTTGACATAAATAGATAAGATTCTCGACAAATGTGTAAGAATTCAGTTACCGAGTTACCTAAAGCAATTTCACATTGTAGCTAACGAAAATTATGGTTTTAGAGAAGAAAAAGTACATCCGATGCTTTAATTGATGTTACTAAGTTAATTTCTTATACATAAAAAAACGCGTTATAGTGACATTCCTAGACCAAGATAAGGTTTTTGATTCCGTTAATAGAAGAAATCTCATTAGAAAACTGGAAATTACTGGAGTTAAGAACAACGACGTGGAGTCTATGCAGGAATTATTCCAGTACATTTATCTTTTTGCAATTTCTGTAAGTCAAATGTATGTATGTATTGTTTCGAAACAAATAAATGAAATGAAATGAAATGTTTACTGGAATAAAGGTAATTCGAATTATATGTAGCCGAGCAGTCCATAAAGTTAGTATTATAGCTTTACTGTAGAAATTTCTTTTAGATCGTGCGAGATAAAATTGTTGAGTTTAAATTCTTACATCTCACGTTTATATCACGAAGATTAGTAACAATTTTCCAAGTTGCACTGAAAAGGGTTCCCACCTGTCAAAATCTACTCTATGTTAGTTAAAACTTCTTTAACTGTGAATAACTATTAGTTCTATTGGGCCATTGAATTGTAAGATATAAAGTATCTTGAAGTTTTTTTGTCTATTAATTAAAACAATTATTAAACAAAATTAGCTTCTTACAAAGTGATAAGTGAGCTTTGTTTAAATAGTCTTTAATAGTTTCGAAGACATATTAACAATTTAACGATTTCTCTAACGATCTAACAGCAATATATCGAAAACACTCTACTCTAATTTTTATTATGCATTATTTTTCGTTAGTTTTCTTACTAAAAACTATCACCTTTACTTTTTCAGCGTATCAACGTTCTAAGAAACTGAAAAATAAAATGCTAATTTGCTACGAAACAGATTTACGAAAATGTTGTATATTCCGTGCCTGGGGAGGAAATACACTATCATCTCAGATCTATCTTATTGTCAGATCTCAGTTTGAAGACTAATAGTTTGTCTAAAACTGTAAATACAAAGAGTATCTAATATGACATTAGAGTCTGTGGCATAATTAGAATATTGAAATTAAAATTGTCAACAAACTAAATAGATTTTTTTGTCCATTTATATTGGTATACCAGCATTAACTTTTATGGTGGTTATTTCCCTATCGCTATAATATTTTTGTGTCACACTTTGTGTGTGGACCCTAAATTTAGACAATGGAGGTCAACCACTCACATACAAGGCGGCGGAAACACATACAATTTACTGATTATTTGTCTAAAAATGTGTGCAGTTGTATTTACAGTAAATATATCCTTTATAATGCCTTCGTATTAATAGTATATCGGAGAAATTTTAACCTATATTAGTTAGAATGTAATTTAATTATACTTTATAACCTGTCCTGCTGTGATATTTGAAATTGCAGATTTGCCCTTAATTCAAAAATAGTTACCTTAGTTGTGTCTTTCTCTCTATAAGGACTTCCTGATACTTGGGACTCTTTGCAACTCACGTTAGTCCGGGCAGGTATTCCCCTCGGCGCTCGGAGTATCGATTTAAAATAGGACTCACAATGGTCAACCCAGGCGAGCCACACCGTCCGGTTCAGAAGGGCCGGTTTCGTCGTCGGCCTGTTGTAACTGACCATCAGCGCTTTGGCATTTTGGTTGATATAACCACAAACGCACTCTCATTAAAATTCAAACCATTGATATAAAAAGTAAATGCACAATCAGCCACGTTGTTAGTCTACATTTCCACGAAATGAGATCAACCCGGCGATGCCTCAGTTTGAAACTACTGCTGCCACGTTTAGCTTTATAGTTTGTTTATCGTATGATGGTTGTTCCAGATCAGTATTTCAAGAACGCAAATTTAATAGAATAGGCATTCCAAACTGGAAAAAGCCTTCCTCTTTTCGTTAATATGTTGAATAGACTGTAATGCATCTCATATGGAGGCTAATTTTAACATATCTACTGTCTTATTGAAATAAAATAGCTGGCAAACTTAACGCGGCTACTTTCTTCAAAGGTCGCTTTCATCGGGTACCAATCCCTCTTTTAGAAAAAATATATTAAAGAGCCTTAAGTTTTGTCATTAATTTATATTTGCATCTAGATAACTTCATTGCTTTAAGAAGTAATGCTAGTTGGCTTCCGGCCACGCATCTGAGTCAGATTTTGCCATGGGGCCTTGCAGATTTTTCCTTGCATACCAATTGTATTTCGAGACCCTTACTAGTCGTATCCTGTCCGTCCACATAGGTGACCAATCAATACAAGGATCTTATGAAACAGAATAAGGAGGAAATTTGGTACAGAGAAGAACGATTGTATTAGTAAACGATGTAGCGGTCACAGAGGAGAATTGATTTTGCGCTATTATTACTTCAAAGTTTTAGGTCCGGCAACGAATGCGCTAACACTACAACTAGGTCGGGCTACCGTATTCTGCTGCATTGATATCACATTGAAACCTTATGAAAAATAAATTCCCCTTAAACTATAACCAAAAAACCCCTTTTCATATCGAAACCATGGTGTTTATATAATTTGCGGCGGTAGTCTGAATTTTAATGACGGTAAGTTTATGGCCGACCAAACTGATATAGCAAAGTGCACTGATGGTCATTCTTTACTGAACAGATGATAGCAAAGCCGCATCTTCCGATCATTTATGTATACAACTACTAGATAGATAACTGAGCAATTTAAAATTTGTCTTGCCGACTGGGATCTTTGGATCTACCAGACGACAATAAGACGGCAGCTGCAGTAATTACGTATGGTGATCCCCTCGTTTTTTTTGTACTTGCTCAGTCAGGTACGTAGTTATACCGAATGTATGCTTAATAATCATGTATATTTTTTACCCGGTGATAAAAGGTTTAAGAATCATGAACTGAGCATGAAGAATTAAAAATGATGAGCAAATCAAGAATTGATTTACTTCTTCTTGCTGTTTGACTCAAATGTCACATGTTTTAATGATAGACTTGTCACATCCGCTCGCAAATTGTAGAAAATTCATTGCTATTCGAGGGTAGGCATAGTTGGTACTTTTATTCTAATAATTTTTAAAATATAGGAATTCACACATTGGTAAAATCTTTTAAACTATTTGTAAATAGTGATTTATTCAAAGTTTAATATTTAGTGTTAAAAGCAATCGTTTTCACGGGGAAAATATTTATTTGAGATAACTACATTTTTAGTTATATATTATCCAAATACTACTACAAATCTCGATTACATTAAATATGTGCAAAAATGGATCTTGATAAAACAGAATTATTTTCTTAACACGTAAATGCACTCTTTTTTTAAATCTAACGCATCCTTCCTAGTTTGGCAATTCACACAAACTGTGCAGGATGAACTAAAATCACTAATTCCTCTAAAATAAAGAATGGTGAAAGAATTTTCAGATAAGTTTTTTCAATAAACCGAAATCAATCGAACATAATGTGAACACCTACCAACCACTCAGTAGCTATTCTCTTGTTATAACTATAAAGATACTGACGGTATCTAATGACCTCACTTCCATATTAAACTTCCGGGACTATGAAAGGGCTCTGTTCACACAGAAGATAAACTTAAACAATTGCAGTCCTTCCAGGAACCAGGCTTCTGAATCGTCCTATGCCGGCCCGAACCGAGGGGCAACTATTTATGCTCGGCGCAATCTAGCCAAATTTTTCCCCCCAGAAGTTTTAAGAATGGTCTACTATGGCCTAATCCATCTTCATTTTGCGTATGGAATAAGACTTTGGGGAAGTTGTGCAAAAAACAAAATGGAGCGCGTCTTTAGACTTCTAAAAAAAAGCTGTCAGAATCATTGAAAATTTGAATTACAGCGAGTCGTGTAGGGAATATTTCAGAGAGTTGAGATTGCTGGCTTTGTCCTATCTCTATATTTTTGAGGTAATCATGTACTGCAGATCAAGGTGCATCTTGATTCGTGGCAGGAACGGTCATCAATATGACACTAGAGGCAGGGATAACTTTCGAACTCATCAACGCAGATTGACATCTACCGCAAGAAGTTGGTGTCAGATTAATCAACAGGCTCTCTGAAGAAATCAAAATTTCCAATAATCAAAATAGATTTAAAACGCGTCTCAATCTCCTTTTGGTGTCCAAGGCTTTCTGCTCTGTTGATAAATTCATGATAAGCCACTGGGATATTTGAGAGTGCTGGATCTGAGGTCAATGCGATTGTGACTTGAATGATTGTGTGAATTGTGAATATGAGGTTGCGTTAATGTGTAGATAAAATCGTGTAAATTTACTTTAACTATTGGCTATTGCGATACGATGTAAAAATTGTTAAAATAATGCAATAAAAAGATTATTATTATTATTTTATTAACGTTTACAGGTGTGACAAAACGATTTTGTGAATTTTTGTGCTCTTAATTGTCTCAGCGATTCATCATAAACTCGTCAACAGAGTAAAATTCCTCTGGCACCAAAATAGTTTTGAACTGATCTTTAAATTTAGTTTTTTAATACCTTCAGGGAGACTGTTATTAGTCCGACACCAACTTTAGAAGGCAAATTTCTGAAAGCATTTCTTCTGTGTTATCAAGTTACCTCTACTTCCATGATGGTGAAACCCCCCCTTCCAACAAAGCGCACTTTGATCTGGAGTAAAGGATCACATTGAGAATAGAAACAGGACAGAGTCAGTAACCCGACTTCCCTAAAAGCATCTCTGCATGACTCTCTGGCTCTCAAACCAAAAATCATTCTCACAGTTCTTTTTTGGAGAATGAAGACCCGTTCCAACTTGTGTTTTGTACAGCTACCCAGAGTTTAATTCCATACCCTAGATGAGGATAGATTATGCAAAAATATGCCGTTTTCGAGACTCCGATGGAGCAATACTGTGCCAAGTTGCGAAGAGCAAAAATTTCTGATGCAATTTCTGCACAAGCGTGGTCGATGTGATTATCCCAAGTCAAACCCCGATCTAGCTACATATAAAGAAATTTCGTGGTTTGAGTTTTAATTTTTTACATGTTTTATACTGTAAAGTTCCATTAAATCTAGAATACAGTAAATGTTTTGTTGATAGTGCTAATATTGACAGTGTCCTGCACTGGGCGCCAAAGGAAAAATTTAACTTTTCCTGTAAAGTGACGAGATGTATAATATTTATTGAGAAATTTGTTTAAGGAAAACTGGTAATAATGATTTATTAAAATGTCCTTAATAAAAAAGCAGCAAAGTATGGTATTGTTTTTGATGGGGAAGGATGGGATTGAAGTTAAAACCTTTGATAAATGTTTTATAAGAATTAAATATAGAGTAATATGAAATATTATTATATTGTTTACCGAGACTCGGCCGGCAAAGCAGATTCGGGACGACTCAGACGAATTTCCAGAGGTTCATATCGGTTTGCTTCCGGAGTGAAAAACTCGTAGAATCATCTATTAAAGTCTATAGTTTTATATTTAAATAAATCCACGACCTTTTTTATTGATACAAAAAGCCAATGTAGTTCCTAAATCTGGCAATAATACTAAATATGATTGTATAAACCTCCCACATTTTTAATTTACCGTTCTATAAATCTCCCCGAGATACAAACGGAAAGACACACATTTCTGCTTTAGATTTAGTGATAGATTTTATTTAATGTAAAATTGTTTATGTACAATTCAAAAATTTAGTTCAAACAAATTTAATACCTTAGAAATTTATTAAATTAATGAATAGTGTTGGTGCTATTGGTTCAAAATTAGTGAAGCCTGTAACTCGAGGGGCTGAAAAAAACTTAATTTATGATTCTCTGTCTGTCTTTCCGAACGACATTCCGATAACTAAATGTGCTATTGACTTGAAAATGTGCATGAAGCTTCATATCTATTTGAGGATCACCGAGTTTCATGATGGTCTGTGTACTCTATAGAGTTTGGTTAGGCACTAGCCAGAGAGTGGTAATAACACTAATATCTTTGTTTCGTATTGCGCACAAAACTTGTGTACAAAATTGTACACTATAGATTAATAATACCTCATTTTTTCTATTGAGTAATTATTTGTGCAGGATATTCATAAAATAAATAATAACTAAAGAAGAAGTTATCAACATACACAAAGTAAATATTTGTTTCGTGAATGCTTAGCTGTTAGCTGTGATATTTTTAGGAAAGGGGTAAATTTATTTAATTAACAATAAATTCAACCTTTTCAAAAATAATATTTTGGCCTGACAAATTGCCCCCATGTGCATACTAGTATGTCTAAATTTACTTTAAATCATCAACACACTACAATGATTTTTTTATGTATCAAAGGAATTTTATATTGTGGAAAATTAGCATTTATTTGTGAAACTCTTTATTTTGCTCGAAAGGTTTTAACAAATACCACACAGTTATAAAACATGTTATAATACTCTTTTTAATAATATGCACTGTTAAGATATTATAATTGCGTTATCGTCTTCAATTCAAGAGTATTGTCTTATTTAGCTGTTCTCTCTGGAGCGGTTCCCTGACATTTATAACTCCAGGCTATCGCTTTCTAGATAATAAACGTGCCACTCAGAACACTCAACCATTGAAACCGTTGGCCTAACATAATATCAACTTACATGATGTTCCATTCCAATTGGCTAATTAGATAGCAATATAATCAAAAATCTGTCATAAAGCAATCATTTTCCAAACTCCTGCCTATCATGAAAATTTACATTGGACTAAAATCCTAGTTACAGTTAAAATATAGACATGCGTAGATATTAACTACTTCATCATTCAGCTAACGCACTTTTTCCTGTCTACAGTGTCATTTACATCGTAAAAAAATTCAATACTCATGCGATAATTTTATGTAACGCTGTTCTAATGTAATGATTGACTTTACCTACCACGTCATTCATGAGAGGGCGCAATGAAAGCTGATTGAAAAGAGGAAGGAAATTACTTTGCTTGCTCTCAATCTGAAGTATAGGTTAGGTTGCATCTTGAACCTAATGCATAGATGACCACTGCGGTGCTGGCTCGGTATATTCATCACTGCATGACAGATCAGGTTCTATTACTTCGGTGCTCAGTGCACAGTTTTCAGCTCTGCGATCAGAGCAAACAGTGCATTCAGTGCAGGTGCAGGACACCGAGGAAACTCGCTTCCAGTCTTCTGTCAAGAACGGGGCGAGTGGGCGAGAGAGAGCGAGCAGTCGAATGACAAAGAATGAGCATCCGCCCCGCTGACCAATATAGTACTCTTACTACCACTACGACGCGACAATAGTACTCTTGTCCTGCGTGCCGTGACCGTGGTCACCACCTCCTGCACTTGGTCAGGGATTCATTCATGAGTTTTTCTAAAACACTTCAATAACTAACGCTCGCGCCCACTTAACTCTGTGTTGGCAGCCGATCTTTAAGGTTGACTTTTTGATTATTCCTAATGACTGCAATTTTGGGTATTAAAAACATTGTTTAGATTCATCTCATAACCAGAACTAAAAACTGTTAATGATAAAGATATGAATTTTTAAAGTAGGTGCAAGTAGTCTGGCTGAAGAAAATGTCAGGAATTTATTTATAAAACATTTTTTAACTATTTATACATATATTTTGTAAAAACATTTTAAAGCTATATTTAATCTTAACAAATTTAATTTTCTCAAATCATTAAAATTAAGAAATGTCACGTCCTGAAGTTACTATTTATCTACGTACAGTACAAAATTCACTTTTTTATCATCGGCATCGGCCGTTTAATGTGGACTTCATCACAAACATTTTCTCATTTACACATATATTAATCGTAAAAATCCTGTAATATTGCTGTATTCCTATATTATTAACTTATTCCCTTACGACTTATATTGAGGTAATATGTGAAAAGCTCGTATCTATGATTTGACGTAACTCATTATGTATTGAGGAAATACTTCCTCCCGTGTTTAGTAACTTTAAATTAGTATATAGTGGTTTCTTGCAATAAGACGGAAACATATATATGTTATTTGGAGAAAGGAGTTCAAGTATGATCGTTGGATAACATGCAGTTAATTATAAACGAAATGGGTTCAGTGAAAGGTTAACATCAAAAGTTACAGTATGTATTTAACATTTAATGGTAAATAAGAAACAGTATTGTGCATTGGGGTCCCGTAGCGTTTAAATGTTGACAGAGTTTAAATCCAATCAAATAGGTCTCAGTTCCTCATAGGACATATTTCGTTAGGGATCATAAGTACTATCAGACACAGAACTTTGTGACACACTTTTAAGAACGCCTTGCTTTAAGATTTATGCACCAGAATTAGTGCAAACAAATATTCTAAACTCTAGGACGGAATCAGTACTTTAACGCGATTTACTGAGTGTTTATCCATCGTATATACATAACAGAGATTAGGAGCATTTGATAGCGATGCTTCCTTTCCTGGGAAGGAGCGGTGGATTTCCCGTATGATATTTTTCTTATATGGAGTAATCTTCATTCGTTCATAACTGTTACAATATTTACTATATGTGCTCTATATAGGTTTATTTGGAAAATCTGCCATTTATTCTTGGATTGGTATCCGCAAAGCAATGTTAAGCGACCATCTATCTTATCGCTGATTGCCAGGTTCACATCTTAAGGAAATTCTTTAAAGCTGAAACAATTTTATTATTTTCATTTCTCATTTTAAATACCTTTAATTTTTTTTTTTTTTTTTTTTTGTTAACATCATGTTATTAACCTTACTTATTAAGTAAAAATAACACAAATAGGACAATATTCGTATTGTTTTGCTAACATTAACCATAACAAAAAATATATTACTTTGTAAGTGTTATTGTTTTTCAGGAAAATTTTGATTTAATTAAAACAACTATATACGGAAAACTAAAGCGCGGCGTTGAAGTTTCAAAATCAAGCAAACATTGGAAACCTCTTCTATATTTATCTCATAAGAGTATATTTAGCTGTTATTACTTTGTCGTGTAGTGTTTAAATCGATAAAAATATCTTGAATTCGTTTTCATGAATGTGAAAGAATTGGGGGGGAGGGCTTATTAGGCTAGACCCCCTAATCAAGTGCAATGCACATATGAGTAAAGCAGCCTTATTCGGCTTAAGCATTAGGTGTGTAAAAACGTTGATATGTATAAAAAAATAAATATTTTTAAACCTTTTTTAGGTACTTTCACGCCATTCTCTATTTGGGGCGGTTCCCTAACACAAAGAAATTTATAATGATAATCATAAAATAATCAATGTGCAAAATTCGCACCTATAATATTTTACCACAGTTGACATTTAAGAGGCTCTTTTAATTAACTAATTTTTGTAACTGTAGAGACGGAAAATGGAATTTTTAGCTATTTTATAGACCAGTAGAGCGTAGCCCGAAGAGATTTCCGAAATAAGAATATGCATATATTCATCCAAGGAACCCTAAGAATGTCTACGTAAATTGCAGTACAATGGGTTAAATAGTTAAAGCGTGAAAGCAAAACAAACAAACATAAGCAATTATTTATAATATTATTAATACCTTCATGTTATATCTAGGCCTAAAAATCATTGATAATAAGGATAATACATTTTACCGTACGTGCTAGAAAAGTGGCTTGTGGGAATATTTTTATTTTATTCATAATAAAACTCTTGAATTATATTTGATTTAAATATAGACATTTTTAAGATATGTGTAACTTTAAATAAGTAATTATTTATGAAAATATATTTTTTCCTTTCCTAAATTTCTAAATTACGTACAAAAATAAAATTTTGATATCCATCCGTTTTTTTGGTCCTAATTTATGAACTTGACAAATATTTTCTACATTCAATGTATGTAGGTCTTAAAAGCCATTAATAATGCTTTATGTCTACGAGAGTGGTCTGAAAAGTTTCCGACCTAACAAACATGACATAATTTGTGAAATAAAAAAATCAACATAGTCTCCTTGTCACTCTACACACTTCTATCAGCGATACCATCTCTGTAACCCGTAAAAATTGTACTCGGAATATTTCTCTGAAAAATAATTGTTCACGAAAGTGATTGCCTCTTCATTTGACGATTACATTGTCCTCTGAGCGCAATTTTGAGAGAAGGAACGAAAAGAATTCGCTTGGGACTGGATCTGGTAAGACGGATGGTTAAGCAGTTAAACCCGTAATTCATGGATTTTCGCCATCATAACCGCTAAGGGACGAGAAGGTTCGTAGCCTTGGTGAAACATTATATTCTTTTTCTACAAATGTGGGCGTTTCTTTAAAAAATGTCTACCTTTACCTTGTCAAGTAATGGTGGATAGTATGCTCCTCTAATGGTTTTCCTTTTTGAAGCTAATCTATTAAATTCATTCTATTAATATCGCATAAACAGTCGTCATGTCTTTCCTAACCAAAGAAGCAGCATGTTTTCTTTTTTTGACTCTGTTTCCCTTTTGTAATTTTTTCGGGTGTATAATGGTGTATTCAAGTTTTATATACAATAATTAATCAGCGCATTTGGATTATTTTACCTAAACTGCGCCAGAAGAGCGTTGGAAATGTTCATCCTCGAACCTTTATGGTCTAACGTGAGCAAACGCGACATTAAACGCGCGGACAGCTTTCTCATGCCTAAATGTTGATATATTTTTCACTTTAATTCGGTGGTCGTCTAGCACCATTTGGTTAACTCTGACGATGATTTCATGGGTAGTTGCAGTTTTTGGACGTCCCGAACGTTCATCGTCTCTCAAGATCTTATGGCTATTTTTAAATGAAGCAGCCCAAAATTTCACTGAGTTAAATGATTGTGTAGAGTTTCCATACACAGAATCCAACTCATTTTTGATTTAATAAGACGTATTGCCTTTCAAACACAAATAGTTAATGGCAGCACGATAATCGTGTCCATATCACAAAAACACTCCCATCAACTGACTCGACTGTTACATAAAAACGGCACGTCGAAAATAGCTAAAACTTTTTTTAGTAACTGTCAACAGACGAAATTCAGTAGCTTTTGTTAACGAACCTTCCATCTTCACGTTCAGAAAGCAAACTTTTCAGACCACCCTCGTAAACTATTAACTAACTCCGATATGTTTAATACAGAATTAGAATGTGAAAAGATCTATGTTGCTTTTATGTACCATCTTTTAAAGCAGAGTATAACGAAGAGTTGGTTTTACCATCTGTGAATGTAGAGTGTGAACAGACCTTAGCTATATTTTATGGTTTTATATTATGCTATATGGAGATATGCTTGTGTAATATCTCATTGTGTAATACCAAAATATTTCTTCCCAAATTCAGTAACTTTAAATTAGTGCAAATTAGTGCTCAGTGGTTTCTTGCAAAGAAACATTTAATATGTAATTTGAGGAAGTAAATTCTTGTATGATTGTTAAATAAAATACAACCATAACCAATATAGGCTAAAGTAGTGAAAGACTAACATCACATGTTACATTCGATATTTACAAATTAAAGGGCCAATAAAAAGGGGTAACATAAGAAACAGTATTGCGCATTGGCCCTCTGTATTCTTAAAATTGTTAAAGGTGCCAATGACCTAAGAATAGGCGAATTTAATAAAATAATAAAATTTGTGCACACTTATATTTATAAAACATTTAGGAAAAAGGAATAAATTTTAAAACTTTACAATTAAGTGCAGTACCTGAGAACTAATAATATTTTACAAGATGAGCTCAAGATTTTGTCCACAATAAATTGACATGTTAAGACATTATTTGTATAAACTTGGTATAATGTTTATTTTTTAGCTTTTAGTGAATTCAACTCCCTTCAATATCACATAGTTATAATTAAATTTTTCATGGCAGATTTATTATAAAATGTACAAATTTTATTTTTCATTTCATTCCGTATTTATAATTTTAGGATAAAAATATTTTGCTGGTTATCTTATAGTATAAATGGGTAGATGTAATTCAGCAGTTAGTATGGAATTAGTAGGCCTATACGTGTATACATTCCTGGTCCCTGATCATATTCGAAAATTAGTTTAATTAAAAAACAATTCTTAGATTTAAGTTCATCATTGATGATTGGTGTATTATTTTTAAAATGATATTAATGTAGAATGTTTACATTCTTTTAGTGTGTTAGGGTGATATATGTGATGTAGATGTTTAAAATTTTTAAATAAAAAACACTTTGAAGAGTGCTTTAAAGTTTATAATGTTCTGGCAAAATAAAGCTGTTATTTTATCTATTTCAATGCAATCCTTTCGCTGATTTGCTGGCCACACAACTACCCAGCAATAATTGAGACGCTTGAGGCATAATATTCTCCGTGTGTAAACCAGCCACTGTCAATTAACTTTTATGTTAAATTCACTACAGAAACACGACCCATTAACAAATTAAAAAAACAGTATTATGACAAAAATGCACAGCATAGATAAATATTACTTACATTAAAACATGCGCATTACCATATCTATTTATAATTGTAAATATAGAAATAGTTTAAACTGAAAATATTTTTAATGCGTATGATTTAGAAAATGTCATTCTATTGAAATATATGTTTAATATTTTGAAATACAATAAATGTCTGTGGGTAATAAGGAGGCCACAGATCAGATGCAACAGCAATTTATGTTTTAATATTAATGATTATCCAAGATATTCTGTTACTTTCACCTAAGGTAATATTATTGATTACCTTAAAATGAAGTAAAATATGTGAAATGAATGCTTTACAACTTGGAGTTTTACAAACGAAAGGCAAGTACAGGTCTTTTCAATATATTACAATCAAAAGGCAGATGCAGGTCCCTTCCCCTCTTTCTCCCACCACCAACCACACGGCCCGTGGATCAACATGTACCGCTTAATTGTACGGTGTATAAAAGGACCAACATTGACCGCTCATTACACGCGGACCAGCATGTGGACAAAAGTTTTTATATATTAAAAAATATTAGCATACATTTATCAAGCAAGTTATAAAACATAAATGTATGTTGAGAACAAATTCATAACACGGTTATATGAAGGTTTAAATAGGGGGCTTGATGGACCTGCATGGGTCGCTGTACAACACAGGACCATCAAGTGCCTTGTTTCCATAAATATATATATATATATATATATATATATTCACTTCGGTTGTATAATGCAGAATTGCTCTATTATAACAAATTAGACTTCTTAGTTTAAATTTCCTTTAATATTTCGGCTTTGCCGTTTTCAAAAAGGTATAATAAAAGGTATAATAAAAAGTATAAAACAAAAATAACACAGCAACAAAATTTACACAAGTAAATAAATAAACATTTGCATAAATAAAAATTTTTTTTTTTTATTTATGCAAATGTTTATTTATTTACTTGTGTAAATTTTGTTGCTGTGTTATTTTTGTTTTATACTTTTTATTATACCTTTTATTATACCTTTTTGAAAACGGCAAAGCCGAAATATTAAAGGAAATTTAAACTAAGAAGTCTAATTTGTTATATTATTATTATTATTATATATATATATATATATATATATATATATATATATATATATATCTCATAAAAACAAAAATTGAATATTTATGAAATTATTTATTTTTTATATAGCTATAACTAAATATCTTAATACAATAAATGAGATCGTCTTTCTGAGAAAATGAGGCAACCGAAAAACCAACAAATAGATTGCTTATGAACAACTATGAACAATAAAAACTAAATGAGAAAAAAGCAACGAAACAAGTTTTTATAAATTAGGGTTATCGATTAGTAATAAACTTAATTTAATTGCCCTCACGCGAATGTTCAAATTACATTTGCACAGCAAATCTACAATTTCCACCTATAGTAAAAGAAAAATACACAGCTTTAAAACAGTTTGTTGTATATTTATATATAATTATAATTATATTGAAATCTACTTAGTATTCATATATATTATGATGACCTGTTGATATATCTGTATTGCTGTATGAAAATGTAATGATTGACTAAAAACGTCAATTAAATAATGTTGCCATTTTTTCTTATACATTCCACACACTCCACTAGCTGTAGACTATGTAAAATACAGCCTCCTGACGTTGTACTTAGCTGTTACTTTTACTTATAGTTCTGTATGAATTGTTCCTACCAGTTCCTTCACATAAATCTTGTGCTTAATTTGAAAAAATGAGTATTTCCATCTCCTTTAAAATTTGTTTTTGGTAATTTTTTTAATTTCTTGAAATTATCGTGGTCAGAGTAACACTTGTACAACAACATGATTTGTAGATCAAAGTATCGGTTCTTGCTCTTGCTTCTAATGTATTACCTCTATTCTCAAATGCTCTGCATCCTATTTATTAGCTATACTGAAACTCTTTGTACATTTACTCGAAGTATCACTTTTTAGGTTTTTCACAGTGAAATATTTATTGATATATTTTCTCTAATATCTAATATTTACGTTCTTGCAAATTCTCGGCCATTTTAATAACCAATATAGTTATCTTGGGCAATCCAATTTAAGGAGATAAAACTTGAAAGGTCGAATCTGATTGGAAATACATTATTATGAATTTAAATCAGTATATGATTGCATTTTTGCGTCAACAAACACAGGATCAATTACATCATGGTATTATACCGCTTCAAAATATCGCTTTTAAACTTTTCAGACGTAACATTTCTATATTAAGTAAAAAAGGAATTAATATTTTATGCAGTTTAGCAATCTATTTAACTAATTAACAATATCTTAATTTATACCTAATATTTGAACAATGCAATTTTAAAGGATAATACCAATCATAAGAGCTGTTTTATTACGAATAGTAAAACTTAAACTTTAATAATGGAATGCATTGAAAATAACATGCGTTATGAATAATATTCAAATTGTATATTAAGATACTTAATTCTTTAAAGATAAAATGAACTTTAAGTGCAACTTAAAATTTATACTTGTAGAAATAGTTAATATATTTATTTTGTAAACTGGAAATTCTGTATCTGAAACGTACCCCAAAGTTTTAGCGCTTTATAAAAAATTAATAGATTAGTACCAATTTTCTCGTTGATATCACGTTTATCCACAAGACCATCGGTAAAATGATCAGTAACGCTCAGGAAAATCGTTTGTACTGACCATCACTGAACTCAATATTACCTAAATATAAAGGAAAATAATTAAAAATTAATGTTAATTTGTTCTAAAAATAAGGTACGTACAGAAAATCAGACGAATCCAATTTTCAATTGCGTATGAATATTGTTTAATATTATAATGCGCTAAACTATAGCTTCACACATATATAGCTAGTTTGTATAGCTTCACACTAAACTATATTCATAGTATTGATTCAAACCTTTTGGAATTTAGCCTACACCATTTACAACACGGCTCTTTATCTTCTAACTAACAATTGGAGACATAAAAATGAAATCATCATTAGAGATAAGACTCAGATATATCAGGAAATGAACACAATATTTCTATCTTATTGGTGGCAGAGTGCCAACCGGCATCGACACTACATACTTCATGTGACCTAGAAAAACAGCCACGTGGAACTGCAATGTTTCTTTTTTATGCATGTACTTTACAAGTAGTTCTTTTCACGAGGAATCATTTTTACGTTCATATATTACGAATTTTATATATTACCGTTATTTCTCACATAGAGAGAAAGTAACGCTTTTGCTGGGTTACACATATACAAGAAATAATAGCTTTCCTTCACTTTATCACTAAAGAGTGTCAGATATATTTATAGAATTAGATTACGTAAATATCAGCTAACAAATACGTATATTCCGCACCTTATAAATTCATAGTAGACTTAATTATGGTAGGCTTAAATAAAGTTTAATAAAAAAATTGTGATTATTAATCAAAATTTTATTAATTAATGAAACTGTAAACAACCTGTATATAAACCTAAGGCATGAAGAACTTCACAGGCTGCCGACTGTGCAATATGGGCACAAATGAGTTAGTGATAAGCAATAAGTAGTTATAAAATCTCCCCAAAATCACTGTATAAATAAAAATGATAAAAAACTGAGTGCAACCATATTATGTTTAAATAAGTGACGTAGCTAGGAACTTTAAATTTTCCTTAGAACCTCAGCAGTACCTGTTAAAATACACGTGGTGTTGGGCACTCCTACTCTGCATTTTAAAGTAATTTGCATTAGTCAGACTAAACAATTTTTATGTTGCTATTTATAAATATTAAGGACGAAATTTTAACTGAAGAAATCCAAATTCTCTTTTATATTCCCTATCTCATGGCTATTCTCGGTTAGTTGAGTTTTAAATGATTAAAATAGTGAATAAATCAACTACGACAAATATAAGGCGTATAAGGCCTAACCAATGAATATATTTAATTATTATTATTATTTCTCCTTTAATTATTAAAGGAATAAATAAGAATTTGATTTTAAGCAATTTGTCCTTAAAAATTGTATTTATATCAGGCTTGAACTGGTTTATAGAGCTCATCAATTCAATTCTTTTACTGCACACCCCATATAAAAATAAGAGGGCTCCTTGATTATTGTGCTATATTTTTACATATTGTATTATATGAGTAGCACCTTTATACTACCAAGTAGAAGTACACCACACAACGTGTTTCACATTAATAGGTTTGGAGCTCATGTAACTTGGAACGTTATGCAGGCTACTATATTAGTATGGCACACGGTGGTACTCAGTTTGCTTAGAGTTTTACTTATCCTGCGATTTTCTCGTTGCCATAAGAGACATATATTCGCTGTATATCTGTTCAAAGCCATGTAGTGTCACACACAATAATCAAACTGGAAGTTGTCATTATATAAATGTTGATTTGAAATTAGTTCACTCTTAAGATATTGCGCGAACAGACAGTCAAAATAACATTTTCTAGTCCATTGAGTGATATGCTTCGCTAACGCTCAGCCATAAAAAAATCATCGTCTTTCTTGCGGCAATATTAAACCAAATATATAGCGTTGGAAAATTAATTCTAAAACGCTTAATCGGTAAATTCCTTTACTGTAAAATTCTTGAATAAACACTATCCAATGTAAAAATGATATGATATTCAACTGAAAGGTGTTTTTAAAAGATGTATAGCTACACTGCTCTAAGAATAGTTTGGTTTTAATTGTTAATATCTGTGATACCGTTTTGTAAACTGGTTTAAAGAACACTACGAAGAGAAAAGTGGGAGGTTATAAATGTTACAAACAACAAAACTAATTATCAACTATCTATGAATATAACAGGAATCATCACTCATTTAAAACACTAAAGGATACTTCCACTTTGTTTAGTAATATTTTATCACTATTCCTTTGATTTTTGTGAATTGTATAATAATAATACTCTATGTTAATTGTAGGAAACATACAAATAAATAAAATTGGAGAAAGTCCAAAGTAGCTCGCCCATATTTGGTAACAGAAGTTTACACAAACTTTCACTCGCCGTCTCAATTACGTTTGAAAATGGGCGCGTTGAGAAGTTAAAAGTGACAAACTTCACTACAACATTATTAGAAAAGAACAAAAAACTAACAAAGTTTCCTCCTAACGGAAATATGATAGAATAGGTTTGTTGTAAAAAAATGAACCTTAAATTTTTAATAAACAAAATACGAAATTACTATTAAATTTAATATACTAACTATTTAAATAATAACTATATAAGTGCTATTTGTTATAGATTAACTGTACCATAAACTTTTCCTGTTTTTTTGGAGGGGGTTTATTAGAAAACAAATCAATATTCATTACAGCATGAAGTACACTTTACAAAAAAAAACCTATTTTACTATCAGAAACCTGCTTGTTAACACTCGGAAGATAGTAATTCGCTACTTGAAAAACAACCCTTTCTTTCATTTCCCGCTGTTGTCATTAACCCTACAACTGGCAATGGCGTCACTCTGTACTAGCAGCTCTATTTCAACAGCCATGCATCGTGTTGTTTAATGTATCCCATTTCTTAAACTGTCAATCTAAATGAAAAAAATTATGTGTCAATATATTAATATATATTTATAGAATATTATAATAACAATAATTTGTTTAAGTGACTATGAAAATATGTTTTTACTAAACTGTTTAAAACATATTTTTGCAATTGTTTTTGTAAATATTTTGTTGTGTAACTGCTTAGCATTAAGTTTTACCTAAAAAACTTTAACGGTTTGACCTGCTTAAAATTGTGGTCCAATTCCAAAAATATATAGTAATTTAAATTTAACATCAAACTTATTTGTTATATGGCTTTGTATGAAAAATCGCGAGCGTTTACTGCATATTTTTTAAATCACTGTTTGACTCACACAATTGTGAGAGAACAGTTACTAGGACATCACGTCTGCTACACGGTCTCTCAGGTTTACCTCAACGTCGGAATAAACTTTGTTATCACTAGAAATAGGATGATATAAAGCGAACTCTCAAAAATAACATGATCGGTACCTAAAGCTGTCACCTACAATTAACAACTAAAACTACAAACTAAGAAATCTGAATAACAGTAAGGAAAACACTAAAATAATATGAAAAACAATTTCAAACAAATACTTTTTGATTCGTAACTCCAAACGCAAAACTCGGCTCTTGTTTACAGTTTTACAACAACAACAAGGATAGCGCAACACCGTCCTTAAATTCTGTTATAAGTGTACTGTGTTTTTTTACAAATGTATTTATTCTTATATTTTCACTGTGTTATAACCATAAGATCAATTTTACAAATATTAAATAATACCTAGGAAATTCCATGAAATAGCATACGCCATCATCACACTCTGTTTTCCTGATACATAAATAAAGCTTCATGTGCAATTTCAAGACTATAGGTCTATTGCTTTCCGAGACATTCCGTGGATAGTCAGACAGATACGATATTTTTCCAACCACTCACGTGATAGTCTTCGATAAGACTCATCTAATAAATGTATTTTGGAAGAAAACTTGGGTAGTAGAGATACAACAATATTGTTTTATATTTTCCATAACTGCAATTCCTAAAGTGCTTAATTTGGTATAATGTTTGGTATTTTTATAAACTAATTTTATTTTTCAACGTCACGTTAATTTTAAACAAATATTTATTTTTCTGCATTTTAATTTTAATTTCCTTTAACTAGTTTTCCATTTGTATTGTTGTTGTTTTATTATGTAATAGAATTAATGATAATAAAATAGCACAGTCATTTTTAATTATGTCACCAATGCATCGTTATAAAACAGCCATTAATTAATAAATTAAGTCAAACGTAATTCGTAATATTGTTATAAAAACTTTACATTTTTCATGAAACTCTCAAACAGATTTGAGTCAGGGTTAAATGGATGCTGTGTAACACTCTTTATTCAGATTCTTCAAATGTGATGCAAAAGTTTACATCCAAATTGTATAAACGTTGCTTAAATTCCCAGACTTAGAATTTAGTATATACAGGTATGTTCCTTTTGGTCGAAGGAATATTTAAACTGATTTCTGGCAATTAACCTGTCTTTCTGAATGCCTATGATTGCAAGTGTCCTCGATAAATATAAAATTTATCCTTCTCGGTCTAAGGAAGAAGTCTAAAGGTCCATCATCTGTCTAAGTGAGAACTCTGGATAAGAATGTAATATGGACTTGAGAATTGGTATTGTATAGAGTGCTTTTGGTCCAACTGATGTATATGATGATTTGGTGGACAAAAATTTAACTGAAGTCTGTTTTTCTGTCAATATTTGCCATGAATATTGATTACCTTACTTTTTGTATTCAAAGGATAAGTTATATCAGGTTATTCGGTTAAATATTTAATTGTATCTAAAATTTATCCGTCGGGAGATATGTATGGTAAAATTAGAGTGCTACTTAGTTTATTCACACGATACCTAGTTATATCTTTGAATAGTTGTGGAATAATAATGAATACTTTTTATATACTTCACTGAACAAAGCACACCATATATTTATAAAAGTTAATTTCTGAAAATAACACGAATGTTGGCACTCACTGTAGAAGTTTGTGGCTAAATATGTTTTGATTGATGGTTTACAAACACTCCCGCTATTTTAGCGACGAGATCAACATGTCTGATGACCCGGTGATGTCTAAGTACAGTTTCGAGTATCTTTATGGTCCAAAACAAAACCATTAGCTTTTAAAATTTCAGTAAAGTTTAACTTTACATGTGCATTGGTAATATCAATACGTACACAATTCATTCAGGTATCAGAATCATGATTATAGATAAGGCTACAGTTCGAAGTGAGAGAATTACCGGAATGCGTAAGTTACATACATAACGTGAGGCAACTATAACGTAGTATAGCGGGTACAACTGTTAAAGCAAAATAACCGGATCAAGCAACGTCGAGCGTCCTTGAAAGCAGCCCGCCTGCCCGGCTCTTGGTGGTGGTTCGGAAGTCAACTTTAAGCTCTTGGTCCCCAGACTGTGTTAAAAAAGGTAGCTTAGACTTAACATCGCCTGGTAAAATAATGTATACTAACTTTACTTTTCTGTAATAATTTTGGAATCTAATAAATGTGAAGGATTTAACAGTTCATTTTCAAAATTACATCGTTTCATTTCCATCTATCTTTCTCCGATAACCCATGATATAATGATCCTAGAGACTTGAAACGTTGTACATAGATTATTCTTGCTCCAGGGAGAAGCATATTGGTATTGAAATAATAAATTCTAAGGGCAGTCCGTCCGTCTGAATTGCACATATGTGGGGATTGGTTTAGTCTAAAGGGTCCAAAATACATGAAACTTGATAATTAAAAGTCTTGCGGTCCAAGGAAGTATTGTATTAGTTTGGGCTAAAATATTAAAAAGGTGGTCTTGTCCATCTCGTCAACCCGTTCGCTTGTACGATAACTCTTTTATCATGTTGTCAGATTATACGCTACGCCCTTGTATCACCTTATTATTTAAAAAAATTGACATGTATACAATATAAATGTTTTGTAATAACAAAAAATAATAAATAAAGATATGCTGAAAATATAATTTATGATAGGCATTAGTGTATAAACTACTTTTATGATATACATTTTTAACAAAAACTTTCAAATCAAAACGGAAATTTGAATTGACCTTCCGGGAAATCGAAAAAATTTACTCGACTCGTGTTTATGAGTTCTTAAATAATAACAAAACAGTTATAGTTGGGTAAGAGGATGCTGCATTTTAAATTTATTCTGAAAGTCTTGTCAGATTGAGGATTACCATCTCATGAATACGAGACAGCAATGTGGTAGTGTCGACGAATGATTTGATACAGCTGCCTCTAGAGAAAATACAACGAAGAGTGTTACTCTAGCGTAACTTGATACAATATAATATAATGTATCGAGACTCGTATAATACTTTCTAAACTTGTTTGTGTTGTATTATTGTGATCAGGGTGGCTTCAACACAATAAGTAGATCGCAGAGATGTTGCATTACTCTTACTATACAACTCCATACATTACATTGTTTGTCACCATATATCTTACTCTGCTAGAACGTGTTGGAGATATATTTTAACGTAATTTGGTTTTATTTGTACGTCTAGAAATTTAGAGTGCAAATACTTACACTTGCCTATCAATTTAAAATTCATCAGGTGAATAGACACAAAGCTATTTATGAAGAGCTATAGTGAATAAGATCTTCTTAGCCAGGAAAGTTTAAGTAAGAGAGATTAGTGTTCATTGTAACACGTCCGATTGGGGATCTCTATGGTATCCGCTGCCACCACCGTATGATTCCGGAAAATAAATGAATTTTCTACAACAACGTTTGAATTTCAAAACACTGTTTACTATTCATTACTTTATAAAAAAATATACAATTTGGATTGGTTTAAAAGGGGGAGAGCACTACTGAATAAAACAAGATATTTAATTACATTGTTTAAAGAATTTAGAAAATTGTTATAATAGAGCTACAAAGAATCACACGTTAACGAGTCTGAGGCCTGATCTAGACTGCTATCCAGCACACACAGGTGCTGAGTCTGCGTTGTCAGCAGTCTTATTGCTGTCCTACTCACTTACTTTCAACACTGCTTTACACTTTATAATTATTATGTCTTTAGTTAAATATTAAGACATTTTACTAATAGGATGAAGTTTTTATATAACCAAATAAAGCATATTTTCTGAATAAATTGTAATACCTAGTTAACTAGTTTAATTTAATTGTCAATATTATTAGAATTATAGTTCATATTAGGTTAGGGTCGTTACATTATCACTTGTTGGGATGGTACTCTTAGATATACATTGCTCAACTTCGTAGCCGGTCGTGCTCCAGAGGAACTCTTGCTCACAATAGAGGCATTTTTCCGTAATCTGAGTTTAAATACACTCCTTAGAGTTAAAACGGATTGTTCCCTTCGAAACATACGTCCTGTTACCTCTTATTTGGCTGGTAACGCTACTCAACTTCGGCTCTCTTAGGAGATCTCTTTTCAGCAAAGGAGTTCGAAGTTGTTTCATCTCTTCAGAGAGAAAGGACAGCAGATTTTAGCTGTCAACAGCGTACTCAGTTGAAGATTGAGAACTTCGTCAACTCTTCATGTACGATCCCAGTCAGTATATGAAACTAAATTCTACTACATGTTGCTACTATTGCAGATTCCATAAATATTTAGCTTTCATTGGGAAAGAAACGCTGTGACAACATGGTCGAGTTGGGACTCTCACTCGTGACACACAAGTACCTGATGGGGGATCGATTCAAACCCCAGGAGCTTCAACTTTGAAGGTTTGGTGCACTTGTTACAGAGTGCAAGATCTCTGACAATTCCATAGAGAGAGCACATAGTGAATCTTATCAATGAGACCGTATGTCATACATCAATACAATGTTATACGAGGTACAAGGTTAATGATCAGATTATTAATAGGGACTGCCATCCATCTGAAATGTGTTGACATCGTATTTTTAAAACTTAGAAATAAAAAAAACATTTACATATTTGGTACATTATTCTAATGCCTATTAAAAGTAGCGTAAAAAGCCATGCTTACTACCAACACCTTCAGTTTAAGACCACTGCAATTTTTGCAAAATTTAGTAAAGAATATGAGATTGAAACTATGCAGTTCCATAACTTTTTTAACTGGAATATGTGATAGGTTATTAAGCAAAATCACTCTTAATATATGTATTTAACTGGCGACCGGAATATTAGAAAATATTACGAGATACTATTGGTTTGAAATAATCATAATAATAATTATAATTAATTTTAATCACCTAATTAATAATTAATAATTAATAATTATTAGGTGAATAAGAATAGGTTTCTTTAGAAAGTATATTTAGATATTATTACGCTGTTTATTTGTCCATAATATCAGAATTTAAAATGCAGAAGTTTTAAACAAATGAATCACTTAGAAGCTATTTAAATATGCAAATGACTAAATATCTCTAAAACTGACACAAAAACCCAAAGCATTAGTGATCCACAAGAATTAGCATATATGAAAAAAATTATTAAGCTTAGATTTTTCATATATATTATGTAACATTCAGATATTTCAAGCAAATTTCAGGAAGTAGTCAAATTTACTACATAAAAACCTCTACTATCTAATACATATAATTAAGGACAAATTTTAATGTCTTTAACATAAAACTAATATTAAATCGCTTGGGCCACTTGTGATTTAATCTCCTAAGTTTGTATGTACATATATTTGGAATATATAATCGTTAATTAATTTTAAAGTGCAAAAATTAAACTAAAATACCTGCTTCCTATAATTCTAATTATAATCATATCCTAATCATTAACTCCCAAAATAAAAGAAATACCGTACGGAAAAGAGCAAAATCGATAATTAAAACGTTTATAATACGTTAATAACATAATATCTTATTAATTAATGCCCATATTCAAAACATAAATTCTAACCTAAACCTACACTTTTAATTCGAATTTGTATATATTTAATGGGACAATTGGAAATTTCAGATGTATTTTGCTGCCTTTGGCACTTATAAAAACCACTATAAGTCCTGTTAGGAACTTAAAGCCCCCGGGCTTCCCAAGAAAGTGATTCTGTATTCAAGGGATCAAAAACAAAACAAGAAGATAGAGAGAGTTTGTAAGTCTGTGACCTAAATTTAACAGTACATGGTAATTTATGAACCAGTACAATCCGGATACATGAACATTTTTCTTATCAAGGTACAGTTATTCGCACATGTAATGTCTGGATGTTGTTGCCAAAAATAATTAGAGATGTTCTCATAATCTTTGTTGCGAATTAAAGTGTACGCTAGAGCTTCAATAGTAAATGCTACTCAAGTATTATTTTAATAATTAAAATGCAGAAACAAATTATAAGTAACTAATAAATCTATAACCTTAGATTAATTTTGTAATGTTCTACTAAAATAGTGAAACCATTGATATTTAAATTAAAATATTTCGTTGAAAAAGTTAGTTTACTAAATTAAGGGTGTTCAAATTATTTGAAAAATTTAGAATATGTAGTCCAATTTTAAAAACCCTATATAAATGAACATTTTAACAAGCCGAAGTACAAAAGATTTAACATATTAGACCCGGATGAATATCATTATCATTGTTCTTTGAAACAACATGAGTATTATGGTATTGAATAAGAGCTTTGTAAACTTAACTCTAAAGACATGTCTAGTGGTTTTTTAATAAATTTATATTTTAAATTATTTTATATATATATACTAGCTGTTTCCCGCGGCTTCGCACGCTTTTCATAAGCTCGTAAGCGTTACCCGTGTATGTGCACTTCTGGCTCAAGTAAATTATATTTTCCAACGCCGATGTAGAGTTTGCTTTGTTGCCACGTTTTACGAAAATCTATATATGTTTATAGTCATTGTACACGTACATGTGTTTTATTATAAAGTGGTCTAAAACTCAAGCTTTAAGTTTAACCAGAAATTATCTTCAAGACAAATATACATCATAACTTAGCGCCTTCAAATAGTGTTTGGCTATTAAATATTCGTAACTGTCTCGTAATTGCAGTTTATAATGTGCTGGCGCTATGAAAACTATTATCTTTGGCAACGCCACCTGGAGGCGAGTTACACCAATGGGCTTAGCATATAAACCTTCTCCGTGAAAAAATACATATACATACAAATTTTCGTAATGATCGGTCAATCAAATAGTTTACGATTCCATAAAGGACAAACACACAAACATTCATTTTATATATGTATATATATATATATATGAAATGTATATATATATATATATATATATACATTCATATATATACATATATTATGTTAATGACTCCACTTATAGGGTTATCTATATATATTAATGTAATGAAAATAACTAAAACCCTTTTAAACTAAAACTTTTTATTACATACACGTGTTTCGGTTTTTAACCATCATCAGTGTACATTAACCTCTAAATAAATAATAAACAATTAGATATACACATATGGACCTTTTAAACATATGTTGAATTTAAATGACACAGTTATAATTTTCTTATTAGTAATCTGTATTTAAAAATTTTAATTTTTTCAAAAATTGGATTTGTCTTATTTTTCAGATAACTATTTAAAATGTTATGAGGATCTTTATTATAATTTAGATAAATATGTAATTATTCTTTTGTGTTTAATTTCTCTCCTTTCCTTTCGATATCTAAAATTTCCATGTTCTTTTCAATATTTGTGTAGTTATGGTCAGTCTCCAATAAGTGTTCAGCAAAATTTGATTTTATTGTAGACATGTTATTTGTTTTTTAAAGCTTGTATGTGTTCTTTAAACCTTTTATTAAAATTTCTTCCAGTTTGCCCAATATAATAGCTTTCACAGTCACTACAGTTAATTTTGTATACTCCAGATTGTTTGTATAATTCCTGTTTGTCATCATTTTGGTTCACTTTGTTTTCAATAAGTTTAAATGTATTATTTCTTGTTTGGTGACTAATGGAGAATTTTGAAAGGTTTTTTCGAACAGCTTTGTTTAATTTAGTATTGAATGGTACACATATATATATTTCTGAATTTCTGTAGTATTATGATTAGGTTAGTATTTTGTTGGTTTTATTAATTTTTCTTGTTTTATTCTTAATCATTTTGTATAAAATTTGGGGTTGATATCCATTTTTGACAGCTAGGTATTTTATTATTTTTTATTTCTTTATTTTTATTTTCATCACTCATTGGTATATTTAACATTCTGTTTACCATTGAGTGAAATGCTGCTAATTTGTATTTCCAAGTATGGTTAGAGGATGATGGTATTAGACGATCTGTTTGGTTGTTTTTCTATAAATTTCAAATGAGTGATTTCCATTAAGATTAGAAATACTTATATCATATACAATCATACAAATCAAAAGGTTGCGTTTCTATGTGTGAATAACTATTTTTAACAGTTTGGTACCATAAGTTCAAATTAAGTAGCATACAAATCACATGAGTGAATAACTATTCTTAATAGTGTAGGAATTGGTTTTAAATTAAATTCTGTTGGCTAATCAGAAATATCAATAACTTGATTGTGATAGTGGCCGCTTATTATACTTCAGCCTTTAAATAACTATAATCTAATTCGGATTGTCATTTTAGTAGTTTAGATAGGCTATTCAGAAATATCTATAATTCGATTGTGATGGTGGCCACTTATTATACTTCAGCCCTATAGGGAATACTTATTTAGTATTTTAGATAAATGAAATTCTGTTGGTCAGTTCCGACACTATACTGTAATTTTAAATAAATATAGTGTAATTCGGTAGTTTAGATAGACTAATCAGAAAAATATCAATAATTCAATTGTGATGGTAGCCGCTTATTATACTTCAGCCTTTAAATAACTATAATCTAATTCGGATCCAGTTCCGATACTATACTGTAATTTTAAATAACTATAATGAAATTCGTTAGTTTAGATAGGCTGATCAAAAATATCAATAATTCGACTGTGATGGTGGCCGCTTATTATACTTCAGCCTTTACATAACTATAATCTAATTTAGATAGTA
>NW_025778992.1:0-61099 GCF_021130785.1 Homalodisca vitripennis | reverse complement strand
TACAATTAAAATTTTTGGATAAATATATGTGAGATTGAATGATTAATAAAATATGAATATGTAAGTTGCCTCTTTCATTGGGTATAGTTTAATTTTTTCTGTCTTTTTTACACAGCGGGTATCTTAGTTTCTAGAGAAAAACTAAAATTTTACTCCGAAATTTACAAAAACCACTTCAAAACGAACAATTTAAAACTTTTTTTCAAGAATTACAAAAAAAATATACAGGAAAGTGATCCAAGCTGCAAAAGCATATGATGTCTCAAAATCTATTCTCTCTTCCAAAAATGTTTCAAAAACAACTTGGGGCATCATTAATAATAAAACGAAAACTCATAAATCAGTCAAAATTAAAATTGGGTCTAGGCTTGTGGACGATGAAACGGAGATTGCCCGATCAGTTTAATAACTTTTTTGCATCCGTTGCTGATGGGCGGGGTCCCCGGCCATCTGAACCTCAAGTAACGCCCCCTTGCAAAGACAAAGCCCCACATCGTCAATGGTGTTTGGCGCCCGTCGTTGAGGTTGAGCTGCACCGAATTATTCAGCAGCTCCCAGCCCAAAAAATCAAACGACCTCAATATAATGTCTCCTTGGCTCATAAAAAAATGCTGCAAGCATTTAGTGAGACCCTTAACCCAATTAGTAAATTATTCATTCCAAAAAGGAGTGTTTCCCTCTCTCCTGAAAATTGCTAAAGTTATTCCTATTTTTAAGAAAGACGACCCAGCTTCAATTACTAACTATCGGCCTGTCTCAATTTTGGCCAGTGATAAGCAAAATTTTTGAAAAGCTATTTTCTTATAAGAATGCTTCATTTTTTTGGACAAATACAATCAGCTCTCAAGTAAACAATTTGGTTTCAGAAAGGGCCAAATCGACAACAGACGCAGTTGTGAGTCTTGTCGATATGATTGTAGAGGGAATTGAATGTCTGTCGAAACCACACAATGAGTGTGTGTTTTTAGACCTGTCCAAAGCAATTCGACTGCGTAGATCACGGTACACTGCTCGACAAACTTGAGTCCTACGGCATTCGAGGCGTGCCTCTTAAATGGCTTAGCTCGTTCCTAAGTCAGAGATCCCAAGTTGTCCAAATATCAAATAAATCATCCAAACCAATAGACCTGAGATATGGAGTCCCTCAAGGGTCTATACTCAGTCCTGTGCTTTTCCTGCTTTACGTGAAACGATATAAAATCATCGCTTCTGCATGGAAAATTGGTGCAGTTTGCCGATGATTACCGACTCTTTTTTTCAATGCAATGTTTCAAGCGAAGTTGCGGAAACAACAGGCTTTTTTTTGAACATCAACACAACTGTGTCCAATACTTCCACAGCCTCAATCTAACAACAAACTCTTCAAAAAACCAACGTTTTAAATTTTGCCTTGTGCACTGCAAGCAACCAGTGTGAGCCGGCCATTTTGTTAGATGACTCCACACTGGAAGAAGTCTGCTCTTCAAAAATTCCTAGGAATGCACCTCGATCAAGAGGCTGGACTTGGAATGAGCACATTGACCATGTTTGCGCAAAAATCTGCTCAGGCATTTTTGTTTTGAGATCTTTAGCCAAATACTGTCCGAGTCATGGTACTGAATTACAGCGTAATTACGGCTTGATTTATCCCCATCTTGCCTACGGAGTGGTTCCTTTGGGGAGAGCTTGCGCAAATAACACTCAGTTTCAAAGAGCATTCAGACTCCAAAAAAAAAGCAATTAGAGTAATCGCCAAACCAAAATCAAATTTAGATAGTCGTGCAGGGAAAGCTTTCAGGAAATTGCAGCTGTTGACTCTGCCGTGCCTCTACATTTTGGAAACAACTTTGTTTTTTGTGAGTAAATGTGCCTTAACCAGAGGCCAAGACATACACATGTATGAGACGCGTGGCAGAGCAAAACTACCGGACTGGGGAGACACAGAACGGTAGTTTATGAACGCCTACCCTCGCAAGCGGGTGTGCAGTTCCTCAACAGACTGCCCAATTCAATTAAAACATGCCCCAACGCCTAAGGCGTTAAAGACTCGCCTCAAACGCTTCTTGGTGTCTCAGGCATTCTATAATGCGGGTGAGTTTTTTTGGCATTTTGACTGGGAGACCGCACAATAAGAAAAGACTGACTCTTCTGTGCCAAGTGGGCTGCATTTGGCGAAGAATGAAAGAGGCGTGATTGTAAAATTGTAAGTATGAATGTGTATTGTGTGTATGAATGCTTGGAATTTTAGAAAACCCCGTATTGACGTTTGCCATACAATGTATATACAAATGTCGCTGCAATAAAAAGATTTTGATTTTGATTTTGATTTTTTGGCAAATATCCATGTAAATTTGTATAAATTCTGTTGATCTAAAGTAGATATGAAAGATATTTTTAATGTATATTTCAATATTTTTTGGTAGTGTAATTCTTCATTTGGAAAACTAGAAATGTGCTCGATAAATAGCCGGCAATTTTACCAGTCATCTAATTGGGTCTGATCGTGGGTATATGTTCTTCTATCAGATCATTACTACTTTCCTATAATTCTAATGATTTTTGGATCAGATCCAAATATTTCATACTTATTCCAAGCAACGAAAGGAAAGTGAGTTAGCATACGGTTGTTAGTTTACCACAACTAGTCGGATTGAATTGAATTAGTATGAGGTGCTTTTATGTTTTAATCTGCAATTTTCTCTCGATTTGGCTAAATGTTTCGTTTATCTTAAAAAGAAATACATTCCTAGTTTTTAGGAGTAGAAAAATATTGCCTTCTCTTTGCTTTTTTAGTTATTGACTGAGAACACTTGTAGAAAAACACTCCTGAATGAATTGTGCTTAGTGGGTCTTAATTTGCCCTTTTCAGTAGTGAAAGGCTTAATCAGTTTTCTTGATTTCGACAATGCACTATTTTTTCCCTTTTTTGTTGTTACTTTTAATATTATTGAAACAATTTTTCTTCTTAATAACATGTTCATTTTTATATACTTGCACAAACATTTTTTATGATTATTCAGGTTCTTATTTCCATGCTTTTTGCTCATTAGTTTTATTCTTTCAATACTTTCAAGATCACTTTTAACTTTTGCAGCCGAGTATGTTAAAATCCTCCTTCTAAAAGATATTGTATTAAAAGTTATTACTTATTTTGGCATTGAAAAAACTGATAACCCAACAGTTAAACATTGGTTTTCTACTCATCTAGTATTTAGCAGCTAACAAGTGCATTAAGAAGATATGTTAATTTTGTCTCTGTATTGTGGATGAAGTAAGTAAGTATTATAGTACTATACTTACCGCCATTGTGCTGTAGATATATAACATAACATAGTCACTAACCTCATTCATACACTGGTGATCAGAGTTGATTTTTGACTCACATAATTCTGGGAGTAAGTGGAAAAATATAAGTTGGCACCTCCTTCATGCATGTTGATAACTCGTTTTCTTAAGTAAATGTGACCTACCTCATTTATCAAATCACCCCTTAAATTATGTAAATTATTTGGGAGTGCCGATGGCCGAGTGTTGTAAGACGTTGGAATTTGAGTTCTGAGTTAGAGATAGCGCAGGTTCGAATCCTGTCTGTGACCGTTGCACTTTTTATCAGTACCATCGACCTTGTACTGTATCGACTCTCCCACTTCTTCTGTTTGATAATATCCTCGCACAAGCCAGTGGATTATGAGGACCGGCAGAATAAGGCATAAAAGGAGATCAGTTTTCTCCTTTGAAAAAAAAAATCCCGTTCTTTATTTCGTAAATAAGTTTATGAAATTTTATACATGCAATGTCTAATCTAGAAGTAAAATTAAATAAAACTATCAAAAACTAGTTTCATATAAAAACATGTTACCTATATTTAACAATTAGGAACCTATATTTGTTCGTAGTATTGTATGTAAACCTATCTGTGGTAGGTATTTATTTGTTGAAAAGAATGAATTTTGGTTATGAGAACCGTGAAATAATATTTTAGAGGCTCGATTAAGAAGGACCACTTCACACTAGGCAGTGAAGACGCCGAACACAACTGATTTTAACAAGAGTTCACCAGGTTACACATAATGAGTTTATGAAAAGTGCATATTCAAATAAAGTGCAGAAATTAAACAGTTACCTTTGTTTTCATGAGAGGTACCTAACCGTAGTCTGCTGTTGTTGAGGGCCAGGTTGTGATCAGTAAGTGTGGAAATAGGCTGCAGCAGTCTTGTAGGCAGGCGTGAAGACGGAAGATGTCCTTCACGGATTCACTCACGCACAATACGACCGCAAACGAATAGTTCATAACACTGTGGCCAGTCCTGTAGAGCACGGTAGACGCGGGGTGTGTGTCCGGGAGCAGAGACGTTCTGGTAGAGATTGCCAATCCAGAGCACTGACTTTAATGTTAATGTAAATGTACAACAAATAGAAATAAACTAATATTTTAAGTGAGAGAGTAACACATGGGGGAGAGAGTAAAGTATGGTAAGCAGTGAGTGGCTAAGAGAGTACGTAAGTGCCCCAGGCGGGATCGAGAGTATAAGTTGCACAAAAAAATATATACATAATTATTATTCAATAAAAGTAGCCTTTTCATATTAGGCAATAAAAAAACAAGTTATTTAATGCAATAAATACTTAACATACCAGCCGCCTTGAATCACCTTGGGATTCAATGAGAGAAAGAGCAACATAGGCTCAAATTACAAAGGTTATAGGCGGTGGTAGAGAGACAGTTAATTAATTGTAGAGGTGAGGTAAGAGAAACACCTTCACTGCTGGACGAGTGAGATTTCCACTTGAGGTCTTGAGATGTACCACTCGAACTGTACCATCTTGTCCTGGAGTGACATCAGTGACCCGTGCAAGGGGCCAAGAGAGAGCGGGAGTATCCTGATGCACCAGGACGAGGTTCTCCAGGTTTGAGGTTGCGGGAAGGAGTGCTCCACTTTGAGGCGCTGCTGAAGAGTCTGGAAGTTATTCTCGCTGCCAACGCTTCCAGATACGTTGGTGCAGCGCTTGAAACCAGCTGCCAGTGAGAAAGGCGGTTCGTGGGGTATGTATGTCCAGCAAGTTCTCTTCAGGCACGGAAACCAGAGGAGAGCCGATCAAAAAAGTGTCCAGGCGTCAGTGGGAGAAGGTCGTTGGGATCACTGGAGAGAGCGGTGAGCGGGCGGGAGTTGAGCATCGCTTCAACCTGACTTGTGAGCGTCATGAATTGAGACAAAGTTAGTATGTGGAGTCCCATGACACGTTTTAAATGGTGTTTTAGCACTCTTGATGGCACTTTCCCAAATTCCACCTTGATGGGGGAGCAGCAGGAGGGTTGAAGTGGAATCGCATTGAACGGTCAGCCGTGAGGATTTTGTGTAGGGCATTTTTAGCACCTACGAAGTTTGTGCTACAGTCAATATAAAGGTCTGTGCACAGGCCACGACGAGAAACGAAGCGAGTGAGAGCACCAAGGAAAGCTTCGGTGGACAGGTCCGTCACCACCTCAATGTGAATGGCCTTCGTAACCATACAAACAAAAATACAAATATAGGCCTTTAATAATGCGGACAGAGCGTAAATTATGGACCTTGAGCGAAAAAGGGGCCACCATTAGTCCATGCCGGTGGGGAGAAAAGCTCGGGCTGGAGTAATGCGAGCTTTGGTGAGGTCGCCCATGAGAGGGGCGTTATTTTTAGGCCGATTCTTAAAACATGTGAGGCATCTAAAAATGCGAGATCTCACCACGCTGCGTGCAGAGAGGATCCAGACTTGCTGGGAGAGCAGAGAGAGAGTAAGCTGCGCGCCAGCGTGGAGATGTTTGACATGGACATGGTCAATGAGGAGGTCCACGACAGGGTGCTTCTTGGGTAGGATGCACGGGTGAGACATGTTCGGCGGGAGGTCAGCGTGGCGCAGTCTGCCGCCGACGCGGAGAAGTCCATCTGGACCCTGGAATGGGGCGAGGCGTTGAAGTCTGGTAGAACACGTCTTTCGGTCCCGCAGTAGAGACAGATCTTCAGTGAAAGCTTCCTCTTGCACGGTCTTTGGGAAAATTCGCAGCTGGGCGGAAGTCCCGTTCTGTCTTGGAGAGAGGTCCGAAGTGGCGGTTTGGTGATCGACAGTTGTGGATAAAAACGCAAGACGTAGTCCATCACATGCAACAATTTCCTCCAGGAAGAGTACTGGATAAGGAGGTCCCACGTAGGCGGTGCTGTGGCCAAGGCAATGATAGGAGTGGAATGCTTCAGCTCCCCTAGCTCCTCCAGAGAGACCGAGTCCAGGCTGGAATCAGGATCCTGGCCAGGCCGAGGAGGAGAGACGCAACCAGTCGGGTCCATGACACCAAAGGGGATGATCCACCAATTGAGAGGGAAGGATCCCACGGGAGGCGCAGTCAGCAGGATTGGAAGCACTTGGGTATGTAGCGCCAGCATTCCACAGCCACAAGCTCTTGAGTTTGCGCCACACGATTAGCCACATAGGTTTTGAGGCGATAAGAAGGTGTTTTGATCCACGCGAGGGTCACAGTAGAGTCGCACCAGCAAACAATAGAACCAAACTTGCGGGTGGGAGCTAATTGAGTAACACAATATTTCACAAGTTGGGCCAGGAGATGAGCTGCGCATAGCTCCAGTCGGTTCAGCGTCACTCTTTTGAGAGGAGCGACGCGAGTTTTAGCCATAACTTGGCTTGCGTGCACCGTGTCATTGGAGGTAGAGCGGATGTAGACTACAGCAGCATAAGCCTAGTTCTGAGGCGTCAGAGAAACCGTGCAAGTCCCAGTGAGTAGCAGCAGAGTAGGGGATAGCACGAGGAATTGTAATAGTAGCAACGTGCTTAAGTTCAAATAAAAAGGCGTGCCATTTTTTGTATATTTCTGGAGGGAGCGGATCATCCCAATCTATGCCAGAAATCCATACGAGTTGCATGATATTTTTTGCGAGCATTATACAAGGCGCCAAAAAACCACAGGGGTCATAGACTTGAGAAATGAGACTTAACACTTTACGCTTAGTGGGGTTTTCACAAGAAAAATTAAAATTAAACGTAAAAGTGTCAGTCAGAGTGGTCCATTTTAGGCCCAAAATAGAGAAATGAGGCTCCTGAGAGGGTTGCAGAAAAACTGGGATTTCCCGATGATCTTCAGGAAGGTGTTGCAGAAATCTCGGAGAGTTCGAGACCCACTTCCGGAGCTCAAAGCCACCGAGCCGAAGGAGTTTGATGAGTTGATCTTGAAGTTCAGCGGCGAGTTCTTCAGTCTCAGCTCCGCAGATCAGGTCGTCGACGTAGCTCTGGTGCTTGAGAATCTAAGCAGCATGGGGGTAGCGGTGACCTTCGTCTTCTGCCAATTGATGTAGCGTTTTAATGGCCAAGTAGGGTGAACAGTTCAGGCCGTAGGTAACTGTCGTGAGCTTGAACGTGGACATCAAGTCGGTGGGGGTGATCACGCCATAAGATCAGTTGGAAATGTTGATCGTCAGGATGCACCTTGATTTGGCGGTACATCTGTCTGATGTCACAAGAGAACACTACGTTCTGAAGGCGGAAGCGTAGAAGAATGTCACATATATAATTTTGCAGTTTAGGCCCGGTCAACAGAGTGTCGTTGAGAGAGAGTCCGGAACTGGTTTTGGGCACTGGCGTCAAAACGACGACGCGTAGTTTGGTGGTGCTACTTTGTGCCTTATAAAACACCGTGGTGTGGCAGAAAGTAGTGGGGAGTGCTTAAGTCAGGAGTAGGGCAGCCCTGCATATGGCCTAGAGAGAGATATTCATGTATAAAATCAGAATATAAAATTATAATACTCCACATTAGTGGGAGCGTGGAGCTTGCGCTCGAGTGAATAGAGTCTACTTTCAGCATGAACTTTGGAACTTCCCAGATGAGTACTGGTGTTCTTGAAAGGGAGGCGGACCATATATCGACCCTCACGGTCCCTGGAGTGCGTGGTAGAAAAATATTCATCGCATTGAGTTTCCTCTGCAGACCTTTTACTGGGAGCAGGCAGTTCCTCTTGTGTCCAGAAACGCTGCAGAGAGGCGTGGAGGTCCACCTCAGCAGTCGAGAGAAGAGAGACAGCCATAGTAGAGACAGACTGCGTCAGTGGTGTGCAGGGAGCCGTCCCCATCAGCACGAAAACCAAAACAGGTACCCAGGGCGTGAGGTAAATTGAGACCAAGAGAGTAGGTCTCGTGAGTAAGAATATGTGGAAATAGCGCTCCACCAATAAGCACGTCAATGCCACCAGGGAGGTGGAAGGTTTGGATCAGCCAGTGTAATATTTTTAACCTTATTCATGACCTCCTGAGATATTTGCACTCGTGGGAGGTCTACAGTGATTTGTGGCAATATGTGGAATGAGTGCGGGGCGACAACTGGGTGGCAATCAAGAGTCTCCACGCCCAGAGTTAAAAATCCGCGTGTGTGAGCAGAGGGTTTTGAGAAAGGCCGGCGACATTAATAGTGGCCGGACGGCGCTGTGTACCCGACAGTTGGGAGGCTTTCTCGCTAATAAAATTTAGCATGCTTCCTGAATCAATTAACGCACGAAAGACATAAGCTTGTCCCGTTAGAGGCGGTGAGCTTGACAAGAGAAGTACCCAGAAGAACCGTGGTACTAGGGGCGAGGTCTCGATGCAGTGTGTCATGAGCGTGTGTAGTGTGGAGTGTTCGGCCGGGCTAGGAGGTGAGAGCGCTGTGGTCGCAGGTGGAGGGCGGACAGCAGGTGTAGGTGTTGCAGGCCGGCCGCCGTCACGGCCGTTCTCCACAACGGGACGAACGCGGTCCGACGTACTAACACTGGACCGTGTTGGCCGATCAGTGAATTGTAGCAAGGTATGATGACGACCACGACATGTTCGACACGTGAATTTAGACTGACATTCACTTAATCTGTGCGTCCCCAAACAAGAAGAACAGCGGTTGTGCTGTTTAATAATCCCGTGCCGTTCTTGAGGTGTCTTTTGGCCGAAGCTGGGACAGCCATAAATTTTATGACCGCTCTGATGGCAATAAAAACATGATGGGCCTTGTTTATAGGCCGAGGAGGGTGGAAAGGAAGCCGCTAACAAGCTCACGTTTTTAAGAGACGATTTGGGTTTATCAAATTTGGGTTTTGACCCAAAATAAGAACTTGAAGCGTTCTTGGGGTCCACAATATTGTCATGTAGACTACTGTCCTCAATGTGGCTGCATTCCAGGTTGAGAAAACTCAATTATTTGTTCAACCGAGGGCAAAGAATGAAGCTCTTCCTTTTTTCGAAACTGTTCTAGGCGGGTGACCATCCGATTATCAATCTTGCGTAATAACAAGGCTGAGAGAAGTGTGTTGTTACTAGTGATGTCATTGTTTAGTGCTTTAAGTGATTGCGTATGTTCGTGAAAAAGATTAAGGAAAGCACGGATATTCTTCACAGATGTGCTGGAGATGACAGGAAGGTCTAATATTTGATTCAAATGTAGTGTGAGTAGACGCCTAGTATTATGGTAGCGATCCTTCAGCAGCTGATAAGCGATTGCATAATTTTGCTCAGTTATATTTAGCGACTTTATCAGAGAGAGTGGTTCGCCTGAAAGCACGCTCAAGAGATATTGAAATTTCATTACATCGCTTAAGTGCGCATTGTTGTGTACGGCTTGTTCATAAACGTTGATGAACGTACAGAAGTCCAAGGCAGCTCCGTCAAAAGTTTTTAATTCCAATTTCGGTAGCCGGACGTTGACTTGAGGGGAGGCAGGCGGAATAGTTTCGCTTTTATTAGCTTTAGCTTGTCTCTTGGTCTCAATCATAAGCACGTTAGCAGAAATGTAATCAACTAACTCGTCCATGCTCGCTAATGCGGAAATAGTTAGGTGTATAGTCGGCATCTACTTTTAATTCCAACTCGTGGCACAAGTCTAATATTTCTGAAAATTCCTGTCTAAGTCTCTGAATAGATTTAGCTCTGACAAGCAACTGCTGAAGTATATTTGGATCGGAAGTCTTCTTAGTTAAATCATAGATACTTTGTATCTGAGAAAAGAGGTATTCTCGCTTTGCATTGGCCACTTTAAGAGACATTCGACATGTTGAAAGTGTTTGTAAAAATTAATCAATTTGAGTAAAACTTCAAAGGTGAAAAGTAAACAAAATATTGTTCTCTTGAATTGAGACAGTGATAAAAATATAAACTAAATTATTTTCCTCTGAAGTATTTTCCCCAAGAAATAAGAAGTATCTAAACAATATAATACAATGAAACACAATTTAAAAAAATATTTATGATACAATATAAATAAACCTTTTAACACTTTTTGTAAACTTTTATTTTTTGTTACTATGTACATTTCGAAATCATTGATTTCATCTTCAGGTACCAATTGTTTAGTTTTTTTGAGGTAAAAACTCAATAATAATGCAATAAGTAGAGTAGGCTCGTATAGGCCTATAGTAGAGTTTTGTTTTGAGAAAATAAAATAAACTGTTATTATGGAAAAAACGTAAAACGTAAACAAGAACAAGTTGTTATTAAATAATAATCAACAATTAAGGTTATTGTTGAGCTAAATTCAGCTATAATGTAGCAGAGGCTCTGGAAACATTATGCGCACGTACTACATGTAAACTGTCAGTGGTAAAGTATGGTAGTGTTGTGACAGTAACCATAAACCATGCATACATATGCGTGAGCAATGTTCAAATAGAAATTATAATAAACAATTGTGAGCAGTAAGTAGCTTTTTTCTTTTTAAGCTGAGACTAGAATATAGTGTTGACAAAAATAAACATTTAATTTTGCAATAAGGGTGCAAGTCCTGCTCAAGGTAAAGTGTCAATAACCAAGATTGTTTATATTTAACCTGCTTAGAATAATGCGTATTACAAGTAGGGCTGATAACCAACAAGTATTGAGAAGCGGTAACCATTAAACACAGTAATCAGTTCACCTGTGCTGTAACAGTCTGAAAGCTTGTTTGTCAACAAAACAATGCAGTCGACAGAGCACCACAGCTGATATGATCAGACGTCACAGCTGATATGATCACAGCTGATATGACTGGAGAGGGGATTGGAAAATCGATATGCACTGACTTTTGCCAATCGTGAAAGAACCTGAAACCACACTTTGAAATATACACTGTATATATACCTTATAAGAGTTGAGATTGCACTGATATTCATTAATGGACTAAAGTTCTTATTATCCGGCTCGCTAAGGACCATGAAAAGATTGAATTTTGGTTATGAGAACCGTGAAATAATATTTTAGAGGCTCGATTAAGAAGGACCACTTCACACTAGGCAGTGAAGACGCCGAACACACTGATTTTAACAAGAGTTCACCAGGTTACACATAATGAGTTTAATGAACAGTGCATATTCAAATAAAGTGCAGAAATTTAAACAGTTACTTTTGTTTTCATGAGAGGTACCTAACCGTAGTCTGCTGTTGTTGAGGGCCAGGTTGTGATCAGTAAGTGTGGAAATAGGCTGCAGCAGCAGTCTTGTAGGCAGGCGTGAAGACGGACGGAAGATGTCCTTCACGGATTCACTCACGCACAATACGACCGCAAACGAATAGTTCATAACACTGTGGCCAGTCCTGTAGAGCACGGTAGACGCGGGTGTCCGGGAGCAGAGACGTTCTGGTAGAGATTGCCAATCCAGAGCACTGACTTTAATGTTAATGTAAATGTACAACAAATAGAAATAAAACTAATATTTTAAGTGAGAGAGTAACACATGGGGGAGAGAGTAAGTATGGTAAGCAGTGGCTAGAGAGTACAAGTTGCACAAAAAAATATATACATAATTATTATTCAATAAAAGTAGCCTTTTCATATTTGGCAATAAAAAACAAGTTATTTAATGCAATAAATACTTAACATTTGTGATTTAACCAAAAGTTATTGGTAACAAATTTTGGGAATTGTATTTTCTTGTTAAAACCTCATAGGGCACAATGCAACATATGGAATAGCAGTGTGTGCATACTTAATAACACTAACCATTTCATCAGTTTGAATATTGAAACGTACATTAATTGATTTAAATATCATGCAGGTTAGTAAAATGTACGTTGTTGTTTTGAGTGGAATAACTGTGATGTTTATTATTTGTTCATCCTGGAATTGGTCTGCGGATTTGTTATATTCATTTACCTATTGATAAATGTACGAGTACGTAAATTCAAGTGTTGAACTGTAACGGGTAACTGAAGTTTCAACATAATAAATTATGTTTATAAAACGTTATTGCTTAAAAACCGATAGAAATAAGTATTAATGAAAATCATAAAAGGAAAATTATTAGTTACAGTAGTTAATTGGAATTTTTATCATAAGTTAAATTTAATATTAAGTTTAATTGGTTTATTATGAAAAAAGAATTATCAAAATTAACGTTATTTCTAGGTATATTTATGTGCAATTTCCAACTTACCAAGGCTTGAATGAGCTGTAAGATAAAACGTATATTTACGTACTTCATCTTCCTCTGCTTACAGCCTCTAGACCGTGACCTCCCTCATGGACGACCCCAGTGGAGGTTTACGGTGTTCGCCCAAGATGAAGGAGGGGAAGGTTTGGTTGGGTATGCAGATATCCACGTCAACTTGCAGGATGTCAATGATAATGCTCCGATTTTCCTCCAGAGTCTCAGTACTACCAATCTGACGGAAAATGGAACAGCTGGTATTTGCATACGTTGTTATAAAATCGCTATCCATACTTTAGTCCGGGAGAAATAGCAATTAAAAATGGTCAAATAAATAAATGTTTTCTTTCAGCAAACTAATGGCCCAATTTAGTCAAATACATTATAAATAATAAAAAATACCATTCCGAACCAAAATCGTCTATTAGGGGGTATATGAGGGGTGGTTTTTTAGGGGGTGAAAATGGTTTTTTGCAATTTGTGAGTAAACAATGCATCCTATTGAAAAATGTCAAATATAAAATTTGTTGGAAATGAAAAAATCTACAACTTATGTTATAATCATTTTTTCCCTAACTTTAAAAATTTCCCCAAAAAATTCAAAAAAACCATTTTTTTGGTTTTTAATTTTTTTCTTTTACAAAAATGGTTCGATTGAGCTGAAACTTTGATCAAATATACTATGTTCTCTTCTAAAAATACTGTATATTTTCATTAAGAAATTATTCAGCCGTTATAATAAAATTTCACTTAAAAAAAAATATTTTGATAATTTTCAATCATTTAATAGCAGAGGTTTAAAGAAATTTCCCAATAGTCTATATTATCTATATAGTAGTATATTTAACTCAGTTCCTTCCCTTCACAAATACCCGATCGTCATTATATGTGAAATTTTAACTAGTACTTTACACTCGTAATAACTATGCTAATGAATGATCATCAGTAACGAATTTAGGAATAATAGATACGAAAATTGTACCGAAAATTTGCGTTTTATTGGTATACCTAATCGGTGGGATGAGTTTAATCAAAGAAACAGTAATCTTAAAGACTCTATAATGTCGAATTATCATTCCCTTTTATTAATTAGGTAAACGGAGGTTTATTTTATCCAAAAATATTGTTCAAATAAACTCGTGATTACTCGTTGTGACCAACTTATGTCCTCATAAAGGGAATTTAGAGATACATAGATTTATTTTGACAGGACTGCTTTAGATAGCATGACAACAGCCAATAGAAAAAAATCATATCTAATCGAAAACTATTTACTTTAAATGCTGTTTATCTTTATTACCCGCTTTTAGCAGCAGAACCGAAAATTATGAATTCTAAAATTAAATTTATATAGGACCGATTTTCACAGCAGTCCAATAGCCTAACAATAAAAGAAATGTTGATTTAATAGAATAACAATTTTATTTACTCGTAGTGTACATTTATTACCTGCTTTTGTTTACAAATCAGAAATTAAGTGAGTCCTACAGTAATTATAGAAGGGACAGATTTTCACAGCACACTGAGTGCTTAGTAATAAAATAAAAGTTTATTAAATCGAAAAGTAAATATAAATTACTCGCAATTTATATATATAGTGAAACTATTTTTTATTATTCGCCAAAACTAATGGTTATTATGACTAAATTATAAAACAATAATGCTTTTTGTAAATGCCTGCTAATAGTGAGAATGTAGCTATTTGAAATTTACACAAAATTTAGCAAGCCAAGTAAACAAACCAAATTTAATTTCTAATTTTGTTCTACAAAGAGTGAAATTAATATTTCCTTAAAATAAAAAGAATTTAACTCCTACTTCATATATCATTTGATAATCGCGCTCTAAGTGGCGGTAGCAACAATCCTTGTAAGCGCTGTTTGTGGAGACTACGATAATCTGACCCGCGAGTGCAACGCACCGGCCTAGTTTTATTACAACCATGGCATTAAACAGCCTTTTTCCTTCTAGTTTGTATAATTGAAACGTAAAATAAAATTGTATGTTACTGTTCTACTAAAAATACCTAAACAATTTAGTACCTTACAGTGATGGCAATAAATTAACTACAGAATAAAGAACGTGGGTAATATTCTTTTAATTTGCAAAAGAAATAGGATTGGACAATTTATCATGAGTAATTAATTAATCAAATTTTAACTATTTTTCTCATAAAATCCTACCTGAAATAAGTAAAATCTTATACGTATACCTGACTTAAAATTATAACCAATCATTCTATCCTTCTCGTCATGTTTATTTTTACGAAATAAGTTTCTTCAGAGGTGTTTCAAAATGTATCAGCTTACAAGGAAATATTCACACGATTTAGTAATATATAGTCTCTTAGAGCAGTTTCAACAGAAAACTACAATTGTTTAATGTACAATATTTCGTTGTAATTAACAACTTTGTCAAGTACACTTGTAAACGAGATATATATATATATATATATATATATATATATATTATATATATATATATATATATATATATATATATACTAATCATTGTGTTGAATAGAAGAAAACAAAAGAAGCATTTTTAACTTCTATATTTCTGGGCATTTAATACCACCGTCGTCAGGAAGTTTTAGATAAACGTTAATAAAACACGTAAACAACATTGAAGAAAACATATATGTAAACACAGTGCAAAAAAAACACACACACATATATGTATATTGTAAATAGTACATATACATATAAATATATATGAGATAAAATTTTATTAATAAATAGGTACTCCATAACAGTTCCTCATCCCATTGTAGACATGTAAGAACTCTAAGTGTTCGTGAAGTAATGGCGTAAAATATAAACAGTTATAGGGACGTTTCCATAAAATGTTCAAAATTTCGGACGAAAAATATGGTTATAAAATATTTAAGAAATTATTAGTCAAATAACATAACGTATCCATTACTAATTCATTCTTTTGTTTATGATCCAGGAATGGTCGTAGTAACGATGACTGCTACGGATCAAGATGATCCATTGGAAGGAGGCAATGCTCAGCTAGTCTACAACATCGAGAAGAATGTCTTAGACGAGCAGACGGGAACGCCAATATTCAGCATAGAACCTCACTCGGGCCTGATTAGGACTAATATTTGCTGCTTGGATCGGGAGAAGACACCAGATTACTCCCTTCAAGTGGTGGCTATGGACGGCGGAGGGTTAAAAGGTATCTTCTGTATATTAATTTATTATAATATATACTGTATATTATTCTCAATTTTTTATGCTATAAATAATAAGGTTCCAAAGCACCTGCACATTTCAAACTACAATTCGAGCACAAAAACTTAAATTTACATAGCCAATGATTATTTGAAGGCGCTAAGTTACGATGTATATATATGTTTTTAAAATTAATTTCTGGTTGAACTTAATGCTTGAGTGTTATACCATGTTATAATAAAGTGCATGTACGTGTACAAAGACTATAAAAGTACATTTTTGGCAGAGTTCCTTGATCGTGGCCAAAATTTAATCTCTACATCGGCGTTGGAAATATACTTGACTTAAACCAGAAGTTCTCATACACGGACATAGCTTAAGAAAACCGTGTAAAGGCGCGGGAAACAACTAGTTGATTTATATATATATATATATATATATATATATATATATATATATATATATTGATTTTTTTTAATAGGTTTATTATTCTAATTGAGTTCTTTTTCTTGTTAATATTTCTAGTTAGTTTAATAATTTAATTTTGTACATATTTCTACAATATTAAATGTTAGGTCTGAAGAAGTACGATGAGACGTACGGAAATATATAAATGAGTTCAAAAGGCTCTCGAGCCCTTAGGGTCAAACATTTACACGTTTTTTTTTAATTTTAAGCTAATACTTTAGGTACTAAGTTCGATACAATAATTTTTATTAAGTTTCAATAAGTTTATTAATATGTAGCCTGAACTTTATAAACTTATAAACAGATTATAGTGGATTGTTTTGGTCTTAGGCACTACAAGTAGGGGAGTTTCAGACTCAATAAACAGAATAATTAATTTAATTTGAATACCTAAGATTCCTTGTATTGTTACAAAAACATATTAAGTAAATTATTATGTTTTCTCGATTTTATTTCAATAGAAATGTACCGAGAACCACTGGAAATAAAATATGTGGAAATCATCAGTACTAAAATATGTATTAAGTTAAACCTCACAATCGGTTATTAGGTACAGGAACGGTGTCCATCATAGTATCAGATATCAATGATATGCCGCCCGCCTTCACCAAAGATGAGTGGGTAACGGAGGTCAGCGAATCAGAAGACGGCAGGATACCAGACCACGCCATCCTGACAGTTAATGTTATCGATCAAGATGAGACCAACGACTTCTATTACAAGGTCCGTCATAACAATGTTTTAATGTATTGATCTAACATCAAAGTGTACAAAAAAATACTTGTGTAGGTTTCCAGACTACTAAGTATGCAAATATGATTACGTTTTAATGGTATTTTATGTTAAATATTCCATAAAATATATTAGTTTTAGAACAGTTGGTTTTGTATATAGTGTATTGAAAACACTTATGAAAATAAAACATACGTTCGTACCGCTAATGTTAGATGACCTCAGGTGGTTGAAGGCAGTGGACTGGGCACAGACAAGTTCATGATGGTGCGCAATCCTGATGGTACAGGTTCTCTCAGGGTTACCAACCCCCTGGATTACGAGGACCCGTTGCAGAGTTCGGGCTTCCGGTTCAAAATACAGGTGAATGACCAGGTGAATTGCCTCTCTGACTTTCATCGTGTTTCCACATCAATGTTTGTACTGTAAGGTTTTGATAATGTCTGAATTATTAGTTAAAACATTACCTAGTAATTTGTTTAAATCAATATTAAAAACTTTATTTTACTTTATTTGTGGTTTTAATGGAGTATAATGACGTTAAAAGTTACCTACGCACTTGTCAGTAAAGTCATGTATATTGAAAATTTAGGCTTTTAGTATAACATATTATATTGCTAATTTTTTATTTAAAAAGTATGTTTATTATTGATAACAATATTATACTTACGTCCATTTAAGTAAAACGTACTGTATGCCAAATTTAAAAACGTATAATATAAGTAAATCAACTTAGTAGTAAATTGTTATATAAGCATATTCTATATTTACTATTATTTTTCGACCCGTAAAATGTGTTTATTTTTACGAAATTTATTTTTATACATACAATAAAGTTTGTTGTATTATAACACTATAGCAACATTGAAAATCTAATTTATTGCTCATAACTCGACAACTTATCCGTTACCCATAGCATATTAATAAACATTATACACTTTATGGCTCATATATGACTAATATGAAGTTCATTGAGAAACATTAACTGGTCTAGGGACCGAACAGCACGGAAGATAAGAACCACGTGGCGAGCTCCTGGGTGGTTGTGAGGCTCCGTGACATTAACGATAACAGTCCACGTTTCGACAAGACGAGCTCGACTGTGTCGCTTCAAGAGGACGTGGAGGTGGGCACCCTGGTGGATACCTTCCTTGCTAGAGACCCGGACCAAGGAGGGCAGGGGAGAGTGATGTACAGTATTCATCGCGAGAGTGATAGGAGGCGACACTTCCATGTCAGTGAGGACGGCAGAATCACCGTGCAGAGGCCGCTTGACAGGGAGAGAAGTGCTATTCATAAGGTAGACATGGTGTTGTTTCTACTAAAATATCTTACTATTATAGCTACAGTGAGAGATAATGTGTAACGCAGGTATGACAAACAATGGTTATAACTACACTGTGACGTTCGCTAGGGGTACATTTCCTGACGACAGAAATGGTAAACACACGGTGGCTGAAAAGCGGTTTAGGGTCAGAATGGGAATCTTTGATATCATGAGGAATTAAGTGAGGATTAGCATCATAAATGAGAGGGTATTAAATTTTCCGGAACTGCATGATTCTTTATAAGAAGAGAGAGAGAGAGTTTTTAGGTTTCAAGTTTGAAACTCATCACGTAGGCGTGAGCCGAGAGCGTTCAAGCTTTTTATCTACCTGTGAAAAAGTTTATTCAAAAAATATTCAGAAAGTAGAGGTTTATTTGCAGTAATTTCGCACTGCAGTACTTTAAGACTAGAGGTATCTTTACCTCGAACGAGTTAAAAAAACAAGCATTGGCTTGACAGCTCCATCGTACATAGTAGGGTGGTCTAGTTCGTGATTCATATGCAGGGTAGTGAAGACTCTAGATATAAGATAACTTTCAGGCAATGAGTTATACACTATTAAGTAGGCGGGAGCAGTTTTGTTTATATATTTCAGTAAATTAAGAAGCTACTCTGTTAAGACAGTCTAAAGATACTGCCCTTATCAGGTGGGATACTGCCTAAATTTGTGACAATGGTTAAACTAGAGTTCCAGGGGATAATCAAAAACGTTTACGAACGATACACATTGTATTGGACGTCCGTCAATGAATATTAGATTTAATTTCCTAAGTTTATTATTACAACAGAATATAACAGTCAGCTCATGCTGATTCGTGGAGTTTTTTTAGCATTATTTTTATGAACACTGATTCCCCTCAATCCTTGGACGTATAATTCATTCGTATGGTCATGTCCTAAGAGATAACTGCTCCATTTTCGTCACATTAATGATAAACGCGCCAAAATAGTCTCTAAGTATCTACATCTTTTGAAGATTTTCGCATCGTAAGTCATAATTGTTTGAAGTGGAACTTGAGAGAATTGCGGGTGCGAGACTTCAATCTTTGACACAGACTAGCTGTCTTTATTAGTCACCCCTAAATGCAGTCAGTTGACTTATGGCGTCACAAATTTAAAATAACGTAGCATGGTCGCCAATATTTAAAACAGTAATACAAAACAATAAAACACAATGAAGGAAAATAATAAGGCGGCTATATAAATCTGGCTAGTATTACATGTAATAAGCAATTGTAATACCAACAAAAATGATTAAATTCAACATACGCTGAACAGATAAGTTTGCCTATTGCTGAGGTGTGAAATTTAAGAAAGAAAAATCTAATAATGTCTGATTAATAAGGTTATGACAAATTATAAATAATATTGCCAATGCATTATTTTAATTGGAATTGTTTTATTCATACTATTAGTCTCGATTGGGTGACTGTTCTACAAAAATATATTTCTTTGTTAACAAATGTATAGTAAACCAACCGGGTCAGACTACAGAAGCAGTTAAATGTTTATAGTTATTTCAGGAATAACTACTTAACTTTGATTATAGCAGCACACAATTTAAGCTGTCATGTTAGGAACTTAAGTTTCTGAAATATATGAACGGTCATTTTTACGTAAAGATATTGGTCGCTTGTGGTTGATGAGAAACTAAACTCCAAAGGTCAACGTGTAATCAGCTTCTGCATCGGTAAGCCTTCTGCTCTTGTGAGCTTATGGAGGCTTTCCCTTGTCTGTCATACATGTTACTGTGACGGGCTTAAACTGTACAACAGACCGGTACCTTATCGGAACTTTAATTCCACAACAGCTCTCTCAAAGCTTTGTGTGATGTTCAATATGTATACGTAGTGTTCGATAAATATTTATAGATGCAGTATATAGTTATATAGAAGGAGCACATCTTTTACTATACTATAAGCAAAAGCTTTCTAGCCAGTTATTTGTGGAATATTAGTAAATGATATACAGAACTAAAATTAAGAAAAAACAGGGAAGGAGAATTATCTTATAACGGTTATACCCGTCTGGTTACCTTGATTTTTAAATTATTGGTATGCAATTTCAATATTTCTTAAATTAAAAAATAGTACTTTTGAAGGAATTTAGAACTAAACGGCTGAAACAATTTTGTTGTTCATTTTGATTGTGTTGGATCATATGAACATATAATGGTTTCTCATAATTCTTACAAAAAAAAACGTTAAATTTATGATTGGTCATTCTTACTAATAATGGAGTGATATATTTTGGCAATATAGCTTTTGGAACCGAACCTCCAGGCTAGTTAATCAATTATTTTTATTTTCGTGCAATCAATGTTAAATTGAATGATATACTGACTTTGCGCTGTACAACTTTAAAAAATTTTCGATTTAAATTTTACATATTCCGTATTACATAATACGAAGGTTTAATTTTATAAAACACATTTTTAAATGCTCAAATATTTTTTGTGGAATACAATTTATATTTAAATATTTTATAATACGTTAGTTATTGTGTCTGTAAATAATGTTACTGCTATTATCATACAAAATGTAAAATATCATTCTGGAAGGTCAAAAATTTATATGAATTCACCATTTTGGTTTTATGATATATACATAAAAAATGATTAAGAGGCAACAAATAATCCCAATATATAATATCAACGTTACATTCTAGTGTTATGCCTCTGTCTGAAAATCATGAAAATCAGTACAACCGATAATCGAATATTTTATAAATTTATTTACACCGCTATTTTTAAATTCAACAGGTATAGATTTATAAAAAATATAATTTTTCAGATTCTTCTCACGGCTTCGGATGATGGAGACCCACCGCGGACGACGACAGCCACTCTTACCGTGAACGTTTTGGACGTAAATGACAATGCTCCTCGTCTGCTCGTAGAATATCGTCCCATCCTCCTGGAGAACACAGCGCCTCGCACACTGCTGGAGTTATTCGCTCAAGATATGGATGACCATGCCAAAGGGAACGGACCTCCCTATACATTTCACTTGGACCCTGCCGCTAACCATTCCCTGAACCGGCTCTTCTCTGTCGATACTAATCCGAGTTAGTCATAAAATTGGCTTTGATCAGTGAATTAATATTACATATAGTGCATGAAATAAACCATTTACATAAATTGTGTCAATTAGCCGCTACACAATTTTTATACCATGAAAAATAGCTCTATATCATTAACTTGTAATAGCTGTAGATTTATATTCTAAACCTAGGTTCTTAAAGGTTATTACATATTTTATAAGTACATTTTTTAAATAATTTGGTAACAAAATATTACTTTGATTAGCTTTAAAAGTTAGTTTGCTAAAGGCCTTAACACATAATTATCAGTTAAAGGCATTCTTAGATACATTTTACGATTCTTAACTCTACTTATCGTCTATTCCACCACAGAAGTTTTATTTAAGATACTTTTCTAATAATAGAGGACCATGTGCATCCTAATATACCTTTATAAAATCATTACACAAAAGTATTTGCAAAATTATGATTTTCAATTATTATAAGCTATGTATTAGTATTTACAAATTTCAGGAGGAGACAATGGCCATGGCGTGGCAATTGTGTCATCTCTTGTCAGTTTTGATCGTGAACGCCACAAAGAGTACCATTTACCCATCACCATACAGGACTCCGGAGATCCGTTAATGATAGGCACATCTACTCTCACTGTCGTCATCGGTGATGTGAATGACAACAGAATGGCTGCTGGGACTACGGACATTCTTGTATATAAGTTAAAAGTGAGTAGGCCATTATACATTATTATATATCAATTATATTATTGCATACTATTGAGCATTAGACCTTTGCCATCGGAATTAAGCTTATATGATTGCCCTCTCAGATCTCCGGATCACTATGGCTGTTCTCTTCATCAGGTCACCGATTTAAGACCACGTTCTGGCCCTCAGCTAGGTTGGCTACAACTTGAGGCCCTCACTGATTTACATTTCAGTTTGTAAGGCTACTACTTGCAGCCCACAGAAAGTCGCTCATAAATAAGGTTTTATGTGAATATCGCTATAGCTGTAGTTGCTATAGCGTATGTTATAATTTAGTTTAAATATTTTAGTGCAATTAGTGGAGACGGAGCTCAAACTATTGGAATGAGTTTGATTTCTGTTAGTACTAAAGACCTACTTGAGTTTTACTATGAAAAAACTAACACTAAAACCACTTTAAAACAAATCGACCTGTAACTTAAATTTCATCCAAATAAAAAATATAAAAGACTAATACCAACGTTTCAACATTGAATCTTAAAAAGTTTATTATTAATAGATCATTTAACTTAAATCACAGTTAAAGATCCAAAGATAAAATAATGGCAATTTTATCTGAGTTAATAAAAAGTGCGTGGTTACAAAAACGCCGAATATTCTCACAGACCTCAGCCATTCACTGTTGTGGCTTGGCCAGCTGAGAAACCTACAGTCTGGGACTCTAGTAAAGCTGCGCTTGATTTAGGTTTCAGCCGAATTAGCGGCCTCCGAGTATATCAACATTTATCGTTTTGTTTAGGTTAGATCTGTTCGTAGCATTTAGTTCAAACATTTTACATGTTTGCATATATTTCAGTGAAATCGACAAAGTAGTTTAGTGATATTATGATATAAGAGAAATTATTAGTATTTCCATTAAATTAAATAAGCTTATGGTGGTTTACGTTTATTAACAACTAAATAATACACTTTTCTAATAATTATTTTCTAAATAAACTGAATTCAAGGGAAGCATAGAAGACATGGAAGTGGGCCGAGTGTACGTAGAGGATAAGGATGATTGGGACCTGCCAGACAAGAGTTTCTACTGGGAGTCGAGCCCGTCTCCACAGTTCCACTTGGACCAGGAGACTGGGACCCTCAGGATATCCGGTGATACAGCGGAGGGGGATTACCGGCTGAGGGTCAGGGTGCGGGACTCCAGACACTCCTTGGACACAGTCGTTTCCTCAGTCACTGTCATGGTGAGACAGATTACAATGGCAGACTGGTACCATTCAGAGGTCGTCACCTTCCAGGGAGTCACGGACCGGGATTTCATTGTGGTGAGGCGATACATTATTATTTGTAATACATAAATATAATAACTGTAATGTACATAAATATTTGAACAACAATGTTTACGTACAATACTTAATGTAAATAGTAGAAGTTCCTTATTAAAAAAAAAACCTAATGGGTAGAATAGTACTATCATTTTATTATTCAAATACTGTGTTAATCTCCTATGTTATAGCATCAAGCTTAATCGAAGCAATTGCGAGTGTCTTCAAAGGGATAAAGTAATGTTGAACGATGTTGTAACGAAGTATTAAACGGACTAATATGTGCCATCGTTTTATGTAACAAGAAGAGAGCTTTATGAATTATGGTTTGAAATTAATCCTCTTCTTTAGTTGTCAATAAAAACTAAATGCTTAAGGTGAAATAAAAATGTCAAAAAATATATATAATAAATGTATGATCATTTAGCTGTCCCTGTTAAATTACTTATGCATGTATATCACGTCAAGACTAATCCAACTACGTCACTCCAGAAATAAGGATAAATAACACGTACTGCACACAACATATTAGGTGAGAGACTGTACGAAAATCATTCTAATTGCTCTATACACGTCATATAAAACAAACATTAATGTGATGCAATGATTGCGAGGAGGGATAACAAGCAGATGCATTCGGCCTTAAGTTTTTATTGTTAGTCAAAAAAAAATGGATGGTTGCCTGTAAAGTCGGTTTTACGGGCGAAGATTTTACGTGACAACGTCTTTTTCTCGGTAGAATATTTATTGATATGAATATTATTAAATTGCACAATAGGAACAAGGAATTGAATGAAAATAAGAATTGCACAAATTTTAACTATAGAAATATATTTTGTTTACTAAAACATTGTACATAATTTGAAATTAATTAAAATTTGTTATTGTGTAAATGGTATAGTTGAATAAAACATTTACTAAAATTGGAATTTGAAATTCTTGCTAAAACACAAACTCCGCGCGTGGTGATTGGTCGGTTTAGTTCGTTTGTTTGGTCGCACTGTTATGACAGGTTAGAGGTTATAATTTGTTATTTTAAATGTTTGACTAGCAATACGCGCTGTTTCTTCTCAATCGACTGAATTACGATTGATTTGATTTAAACTAATAATTTACTTAACACTATCAACATTTGTCAATAGTATGACATAACCTATAAACTCAGTTGCTCAACTTTTGTGTCAATCTAACAATTAATCAATCAATCATAGTTTACGATAATGAAATATCAGTGTACAATTATTTACCTTTATTGTTGTGTAGTTGTTGTAAATGACGAATCTAAGCACTCCACATTTTCACGAATAAACATAGTTATCTGCTTTATCCCGTGCGGCGGACCCACAGTTATCTGCTTTATCCCGTGCGGATCCCGTGCGGCGGACCCACTGGAACGGGTATCGTAACGTTACCGGGCGTTACACTTTTTCATGAGTGACTCCGAGCCGCAAACTAATTTTAAGACGTTGTCACGTCAAAATGATATTTTGTTTGTTTTTGTAATTCTTATGTTTCTTAGTTTCAGAAAGTGTTGAAAATAGCTGATGAATGTGCTTTGCGTATTGGATTTGAGTATCTAAATATGCTTTTATCTTAATATATTTTAATCTTCACGATGTTGCCTATTCAGATTTATCAGCCATTGCAACATTGCATATGCATGTATTTAAATAAATTTAATAAACCTCTTCACATAAATTATAATTTTGATTGCAAAAGTTCTTGATTTATTGTATAGTTATGCTTTGTAGAGAACGAATTAATAGATATCGTAATTTTAATATTCGTAATATTGAAACTCACATGATTACATAGATATATTAAATCTATCTTATTCAAAAATACAGGATAGTATATTCCATATATTTAAACGATCCTTCTGTAGCTTTATGAAGATTATTTCATTCACAGTCGTTAAAGGTGTCACTGGAGGTAAAGGATAATAGGATTTACGAATAAAGCTAGTGTATTATATGGAACATGATAAACCAATCTCAGCCTTTAAGGGCTTTTAAACTCTTACATGTTCACAGTTTCTAGATAATCCTTTTATGTTTTTACGTATAACACCTCGCCTCTTTATATAGGATTGGACCCAATAATAAATTTGACAAAAAACTTATAACAGATTTAATAGTTAATGTTTTGTTGCTTTAATGTTGTAAATGTTTTGAATGTCTAAAATTTTCAATTACACATATGAGTGGTTAATATAGGATTTTGATACATATTGATCAGGGTAACAAGGCAAACTCAGATGTGCCGTCGGAAATCACGTATAATTTATTTTTAAACCGAAACTATCCGATATACGCCAAACCTTATATAAGAATAAGTCTAACCTTTGATCGTCTCACCATGAACACTGATAAATATGTGACTCATTTTATGCCTATTTTAATTTAAAAAATATCGCAGGGGACCATTATATTACATCATTAGTGCTTTTACAAAGTACTTTACGGACTTTTGTTTTTAAAAACATCTTGCGAAATTTAAGGTAACAGTTTTAGGAGTATAAGAATAATTTAACTATCTCAAAAAGCATTTTTTCAATAATATATCCAATATTTTTACAAAACTATTATTTACATAACCAACCAAAACTAGTAGACTATTTTCTTACATGTAAATCAACAAAACTACCATTTTAAATAAACTATAATTATTATTTCCAATAATAAAAAAATGCACATAAACGTTTATTCTTTAAAATAATTGCGTCACAGAAGGATAAACGCGGTCAAGTTCTGAATCCATTTAACTGCTGATGATTAACAAATAATTTAACTGAAAACCCGCAGTTACTTAAAACTATAAAATACGTTCAACTAGGAAACTAGGCAATTCTAGCCTTTGTTAACAATTTAATGAGAGAAAATAATAAACACAAATGTATAAAATGAAATGTATTTAAACGTTTATTTTAAAAAATTTTATCGACGCGTTCAAATTCGGTTCACAATTTTCTACCTTTTTTGTAAAAATAGCCTATACACACGTTTAAATTTTTAATGTAATTATTGGACATATTATTTGTTAATTTATTTTTTTCTAAAAAGTCTAATAACTTAGTAAACAATGTTTAGCATTCAAAAGTGAAAAGTGTTAGTTGTTAATATTTAAAATTAAAATTAAATTTACAATATGAAAAGATATAGTTCTATCATATTTTAAAGCCTAATAACCTAAGTGAAATAGATAATAATAAGTTTATAATGTGTATAGTATTCAAAAAAAATAGTATTCCTGGGTTATATGATTGAATTTTAAAGAAACTTTTAATTCATTATTAGAATCTCAACCTTTTGGTTTTGAGGGTATTTTTTTAGGTTTCCAGTGCTTATTTACGAGGATAATAGTTTTAGTAAATTTACGGAATATTAAAATAAAATATAATATAAATGTACTGAGTTAAAACTAATATTATATAAATAACTTTTTACATTTCATAAAATCGTTCTTTAGATCCACATTAGTTGTAAGATTCCTGTTATTTAAAAGACACCATAGTTTTGTTTTATACATAAAGGCAACGTGTAATAGTCAATATTTATTTTTGTATATTAACTAGTTCATGTGTGACTCGAGAATCAAAATATATCATTCCAAAATATGTGTTTACTTCAAAAATATTTTACCAGAAAACATTTATTTGAAAACTGTTTAGAAATATATTTTTTTTATTAAATAACTGTTTAATGATACAAAAATGAAAATATTTAAATCCTGTTATTGATTTTCAGAAAGGAAATTCCACCGTAAGCAGGCTGCAAACATTCAGAGAGGTAGTCGGACAGTTACTAGAGACAGATACAGATAACGTGTTAGTGTTCAGTGTACAGCCCAGCCCTGGGGACAGTAGTAGAGGCGGCAAGCTATACACCGGAGTCCGCTTCTGTGTCAAGGAGCACTCAGAATACTTTAAGCCTGTCAGACTACTCGGGGAAATGTTGTTGAACAGAAACACAGTGAGTCGTTTAAATTTAAATTCACATATCTCAAACTCGTATATTTAACAAATATAAAATATCATGCACTTTTTAATAGTTTGGATGTTTATGAGTTGAGAAGAGTGTACGATATCTTTTAATACATTTGTAGAAATCACAGTAAATAATTTCATACTTAATTATCTTATTAATTTTAAGTAATTTCGTAACAAATAATTGATGTGTTTAGTTTACATTGAAGGATAAGTTCTCACCTACAATAATGCAGCATGTCGTTCTTATATAATCTGTATTACATTAGCAGATTCTAAGAACACTCTGTATAAAAATAAATTCAGAAATCATCATGAAAAAATCAATCATCATGTAAGAATAAATGTAAGAAAGGGCCATGAGGCCCTAATTTTTGCCTCAAATAAAGAAATATTTCATTTCATGAAATTTGTCATAAATAAATTCCTTATTACTAATAACACGCACTAGTTTATACTTGTACTTTTATTGAAAACATACTTTATTTATTTCATGATTTAGTATAAATGACACACCACAAACAATACGTGAAATCATTTTCTAAAATTTTTACCACCCATTAATAGGCTACGTCTTCTTGAATCTCTAGTTTCAAAATAAAAATTTGGTTTATATATTTTTATGTTATAAAGGAACATGTTTGAATTATTATGTACAATTTTATAAAATTTTGGTTTTCAAATGCGACATTTATGTAAGGCAGTGTTATTCACGTAGACGTTTTTTATTGGATTGTTTTAATAATAAATAAATCCTCCCGTTAAAACGTGTAAATTATCATTACAGATAGAAAGCGCACTTTCTGCGAACATATTTTCTATCGGAGAGGAGCAATGTCAAGACGAGGAGCGGTGTGAAGGAGACAGTGGATGTAGAACAAGGAGGAATATCCTGCCAGCTCTGCACATAGTGAACGGTAACACCACCGTCCTGGCGGGTCCGAGGGTTGAGGAGACGGCCGGAGTGTGTTTGTGACGCCAGGGACTTCAGTGTCCCGGAGAGCTGCAGTTCGCACTCTTGTCTAAACGGCGCGGCACGTGCTACGATACGAGGCAAGGGCCGAGGTAAGGCTCAAGCATGTGGATTATTGTGTTAAAAATAATGAAAGTTGTATAAAATATAATTTAAATTATCATTCTTTTAATAATAAATACGCTTAGAGAAAAAAATCGAATATTAATAAGATATAAAAATTTAATTAATTTAATAAATTTAAGAAATATGTAATTACAAAGCAAAATAAAACGAATTTCACAATTCCTTACATAAATGACCGAGTTATTCAAAAATAAATACATAATGGCTTTATTCAGCAAGCGTTCTTCAAAATTACATACTGATTTAAAAAACAAATTTCATACCAAACAGATAAATAATCATCATTGTAAAACTAAATAAAATTATATAAAAATATTTTTAAATGAGTTCCAAACGAACGGTAGTTAAGGCTCTCCAAAGCAGGTGGCAAAGCAGTTTATATCTCCTGTCAAAAGTATCTAAATCTAGATTTTTCTAGATTTCTAGATTGACCCTTGGCAAATTAACTATGCCATCCTAGCGAGTACAGCGAGTTTTTCATGTCTAAAAATAAGCTAATGCCCTAAGATATTTAGGCTTGCCAGTCTGAAGGACTTTGTAGATAAGTTGAGCACTTGAAAGTTGCACCAATTTTTAATCAATAAAACATTAGAACCAGAAGCGGATTTGAAGATTTGCCGCCCAGTGCTATACACAATTAGCCACCCTCCCCTTCACCACCAACCATTAGTACCGCGTTGGGTCGACGCAATGTCGGCGGCAGCGAGGCAGCTACTCCACGCTAGTAAACAAACTCAAATAAATACGATGCAAATACAATAATTGTGTAAATTAATACCGAGTGAAAAGGGATAAATACATTCAATCATCGATAAATATAAAATTATTGTGTACAAAACGCTTTGACTTAACTATCTCATCTGCAGTTAAAAGTGATTAAGAAAACAATACCTACAAAATCTGAGCTAAACCCCAATTCAAACTGAACTTACTGATTTCGGAACAGCGGAGGCGCATGGCGCGGATCAGTGGGGTATGGGACGGCAATCAGTCATGATGGCGCCGGCGGATGCGGCAACTTCAAACGATACCTTCAAGTCCCAGAGACCTAGAGCAATCAGCTGACTTCTTGCGGGCGAATACTGTCGCGTCATGGAACATACCTTATTTCATAATTTTTTTGTTACGACTACGAAATAAATGGAGACGAATGATAATAAACGATCATAATAAATGGTAATAAATAATAATAATAATAAATATTAAATGATGATAATAAATTAAAATGATAATAAATGTTTAAGCGAATGATTGTTTAAACAATTCTAATTTACAAATTGTTATGTTCACAAATGTATTACAAGTAATTTTTTCACATATCTTTAACTTTTGGAATGATTGCTTTTTTTCTTTTATCCCAAAATTTGCCGCCTTCAGAATTCTGACGCCTTGGTCCTTAGCCCATATGTAAATTCATCCCTGATTAGAACTTTTTCTAAATTTACTAATATCATACAATCTGTTGGAATTGTAGTCAAATCTTAACACTCTCTTTTGCAATCTAGTGAAAATCATACAATTTTCCAAGGAAAATAACGAGCGAAAGATGGAGGACCATACTAAACAGTAAGACCAAGTTCTTAGTGGACAATTTCCAACTTAGAAGACATTGGCAGTATTTTTACACATCTATATAACGTCTTCAGCTTAGTCACAACCCTTATATATATATATATATATATATATATATATATATATATATATATATATATATTTATTTATTTATTTACATTAAATTGTATAAATGGCAATAGCCTTGTTTAGTTTCAATAAACATTGAATCACAAAAAGTACTTGCTCCGCCGGGAGTCGAACCCGGATCTCTCACTTGCCGGGTGAATGTGCTACCCGTGTACTGTGAAAAGTTAGAATTTAACATTTAAATAGAAACTTGCATGATGATATTTTCCTGTTCAAGTTAGTTAAACCAGGAATAGCCAACTGATAAAGAAAATTTATTTTATGTTCTGAGATTCTATATATATTTTTACAAGTTCCTAAATTTAATATTCAAAGCCAAGCAGATCATTCTGGATAGTTCAATAATCTTGTAAATTGGAAATTTACAGGAAATAAGTACTTTGTAATTGATACAACCTTGATTTTAACTGATTGGACACTGTCTTTGTTATATATTAATTATTAATATTACCTTAATTTGTTTAATTTTTATTTTGAGCAGAAGTCTTATTTTATTATTTGTTTCATTTTATATTTGAAGAAGATTATTTTATTTTGAAATTTTAATGAAGATTTTTATTTTGACTGTGTTGAAAATATTAGCACTGAGAACTTGAAGGACACAATTATTGAATGATTTGATTCATTGTTAATTTTTAAGCTGGACATGTGAACATTGATGGCTTATAAATAATAAATAGTGAGAATAAATTAAATGTAAAAAAGATAGCTTGGCGTTGATCTATTTTTGGGTGTTGACTTTTAATTAAAAATTTCAATTAATTTAAACTGAGTTTAATCATTGAATTCCATTGGAACTTGAACTTGTTAAAATAAAGGGTTATTAGTTTACAACCCAATTGATCGCTCATATACTAAAACAAAAATAGTTGTAATTGGTTTATAGAAATTAACCTTCCTATAGACACGTTTATATATATATAATATTTATTGTATATTGTGCGATTCAATTTTTATTGAAATTAAATAAGGCTATTGCCATTTATACAATTTAATGTAAATAAAAGTCGTTTGACAGGTATTTGGTCTTCCGATCATATGTTAGTTTGCTTATTTTAAACGCATATGTGACAGATACGGCCAAATACAAAATAATAGAATCGGAAAAAGTAAGCGCTCTGTGGTGTAATGGTAGCACATTCACCCGGCAAGTGAGAGATCCGGGTTCGACTCCCGGCGGAGCAAGTACTTTTTGCGATTCAATGTTTATTGAAATTAAATATATATATATATATATATATATATATATATATATATATATATTGTTTAAAATAGAAAAACTATATACATGAAATTAAAGCGAATTTAACGGACAAATATTTTTTGAAACTAGTAGTGAAGTGGAAAATGAATTAATATTAGCCGTGCTGAAATTTAATAAAGAGTACCATGAGGTTAATAATTGCGTTTAATAACGCAATAAGTTAATCAATTGTGCGTTGGTTTCGTTATTATATAAATGATTAGTTCGTGCATTTATTCAAATCAGTATTTGACTATATATTTTTGTCTCTTTGCTATAATTATTTGGCGTTTGAAACTTTTTTGGGTTGTTAAAGTCAACATAGGTACTCATAGCAGAATATGAATTTATTTTGTAAATTTTTACAGCTTTTAAATTTGAGCTCAAGTAACGCAACCTGAAAAACATCTATATAAAAAGAAAGTTTCTGCAGACGCAGTGATAGGTCCAGATGATAAAATATTTCTGACGACATTTACGTCCGTGATAACACGAGAAAAACTTATCGAACAGTTAGAAAACAAATCATTCTAAAACTCTACTGGCTTAGGGAAGAGTTTCATTATTTCCCTTATTATACATAATATTCTATGTTATTGTGTATTATATTTCCCTTTTAATGTCTCGTAACAGATTTTTCATGAACGTCAACTTTTGTTATTTCAGATTAGATGTTTATGCATCGATTTTTTTACGATTCGGTCAAGTTGTCATTCTACTTTAAAAGATGTAGGAAACATAAACATGAATGACGTATAACGAAAGTTTTTCCCAGTGCAAAACATACTTCTATAGACCGCCAAAAGTTCTCTTCAAAAATGAGTAATATTAACTTCTCTCTAGCACGTCTGGATAGCCCCTGACTAAAGGAGAAACGCCCTGACATTAAAATGGCCTCGATAATCCCGCCCCTAGCAGCTTATGAGCAAACAAGCGTGATGTAGCGTGACGTAAAACAAATATATTTCTCATGTGCAAAACACATCTATAGCCCACAAAAAGATTTAGTAATTTATATTTTTAGCGATTGTGAGAGATGGTCAACAGGATTCTGGCCAGTCTGTTCTGTTCAAAAAAGAATTACTCTTAATATTAGGATTTGTGAGGAATTAAAAGGCGATTTTAACATCAAACGTACAGCTCTAGATTAATTCTAAATATTAATAAATACAGTTATTTTATTAAATTGTATTTAAATCGAATATCTTCTTTTTGGAAATTAAGTCAAGAAAATGCCCAATACTTAAAAAGAATGATGTCTTCATCGATTCTGTGTTTTATTAAGCAAAGTAATCCACTTCCAAAACGTATTATTTTTAGTCACGTGGTCCTCTCCTCCAGCAATGCTGTCCCAGTGAGTAATCAATGTAAAAGTTGTGTTCTTTGGCTAATTTTAGGTAAGTACGTGAAAGCTGTAGACTGCTCCCGTTTCACCTGTGGTAGGGTACTTATCCAAATAGTTGTATGAATAATAGTTACATCTCACTTTCAGAAGCGGCACTCCTTGTACCGTTCATTAATTTTTCGATCAAAATTGCATATTTTTTCAGACTGAGCCCTTAAACTGATTGTCTTTCTTATATTCTCAGCCACAATTTCCTTTTACATATGTTGAATATTGCTGAAACCATCAATTAAATTAAAACCTGTAACTTTTTCAGTTGTAAGCTATACGGCCAAGCGGAGGTAAATCCACCCAAATGCACAGGAGTGAGAAAATACCTTAAAATTCAACAGATATGTTTGTATATTGTGTTCCATTATGTATAAAACTAGTTTTTTTTTTCAAAACCTTTAAAAGTCTGACGAATACATAATTTATTATTTAGTTATAACTTTTAATTCTAATTAAGTAGGCTTTAACTGACAAATAACCATCTTGACTACCTACCTGTAGGTGTTCTTGCCCCGAGTATCACGATGGTCCACGGTGCCAGCAGATGACCAGAGGGTTTCAGGGTGATGGATGGGCTTGGTACCCTTCTCTACAGGCTTGCTTGTCGTCACATCTCAACCTAGAGTTTCTTACAACAGCAGCGCATGGTCAGCTACTCTACAATGGGCCTTTGGGCCCTCCAAACCCTAACAGCTTTTTTGTTACTGGTACGTATGCCTAGAATTTGCATTATTCAGGCTCTCTTAAAAGCATATGTAGACTTAATTTTACGTTTAAAATTTGACCAACGTCAGTAAGAATCTAGTGTTTAAACTTTTTATTCTCAACACATCATATTGTAGCTATCTTCAATGAAATATATTTATAGCGGAATTTTAAAAGGAGTTGCATTAAAAAAATCATATTAAACCAGCTCTTCCCACCAAAGCTACTCTGTGCGTGGAGATTGTTTTGAACTGACTGTGGTTTTAATTTCGTTTTACTATTACTTAGAATAGCGTTTAAGCCAAAAGAATAGTTAGATAGTTAGTTTCAATGTTTTTCATTGTCATTGTTTTAGTATTCAAAGTTTTGTAAATTTATTTAAATGTAATCCCTACTCTTTAACTGTGAATTTCGTAAGTCATGATTTGGGTACTCGTTTCCAGATTTTATCTCAGTGGAGCTAGTGGACGGGATGCCACAACTTTTGCTTGATCTCGGATCTGGGACTGTCAAGCTAAAACTGGGATCACGTCTGGACGATGGCGACTGGCACCGCATAGACGTTATGTGGGATTCGGAGGTAATCATTTTAATTTGAACTAGTTTTTATTTATTATTAACTAGTTAGCCTATTACTATTTAATATTATTTTATTACTATTCCTGTAACATGTTTAGAAATAATTCGTTAATATTAACAAATTCTAAGAACCATTTCAAATAAAATATTTCATGCAACTGAAAATTAACGATAAATTGAACTTCTTATATTTTTCAGTAACTCACCTATACATGTCAGCACTTTATAAAATAATGATTATTTTATAATATTCGTTATTTATTTTTTTTATACATTTACTATGTCTTTTTATAACTTTGGCTAAGACTAATCCTTTTACTTGATTAAAAACGTTCTAAAAATTTAATACACCGACAAATATAATAAAATAATCAAACACATTGAACTCTGCAGGGCAAACATCATGCTTTGTCGGTTCATTGATGTCGATTTAAAGCTTACACAATCATTAAATACATGTTCACCGGTAATATCAGTCTCTTCCAACACTGCATTTCATTCAACATATATCTTATTATACAAAATTTTAAAGTTTGGATACATATAACTGGGTTTTAATAAAACGTTTACATATATTTGTAAAATTTTTTTATGCTGAATAATATTAATGTATCATCATAACCTGATTTAGTGAAATTTTTATACATAATTTATATGACTACCAACAGGTATTGGAAACCAATATAATATTACGTTCATATAATTTAATTCTATATGTTGAAAATGCAACTAGCCTTCAATTATCATATAAAATTTACGGATACGCTGTAAATGGGGATTATTTTCTTTTTTCTATGCCAAGAATTGAACAGAATTCTTATAAGCTATTTTATAAACTAACTAGAAAAATGCTCGTTTGTTGTTTTTGTCTTTGACTTGGAATACATTTTTTACAAAAAGAAACACATGTGTTTCAACTAGGAGATAATAAATATTTATGTATTTTACAGATTCTTACTGCACTGTATATAATACTTTTAAATTTATATAAAACATTCAACGTAAATAATACATAATAAAAAATAAATTACGAAATGTAATACAAAATGTATCATTTCGTGAGGACTAGCATAAAACAATAATATTGGAAAAGTGTTGATTTAGTAACATTTACTGCAAGTCATACTATGTTGGATTTCGTAAGTTTTTGATGGCAAGGAGAATATTTTATATATATATATATATATATATATATATATATATATATATATATATATATATATGTATATATGTATATTATTCGTTTTAAATTGGATTGGATTCTTTCACTTTTTAAAACTCAATAGTTATTAATTATCTTGAAATATGAAGGAAATATATGTATACACTTAAGCATCAGTCACTAAATATGTTACACAGGAGGTGCGTCTGATTGTCGACCAATGTCGAAACCGCAACGTTACGGATGCAATGGACCGGGAGGTGACAGACGATGATCTTACGGAGTGCCAGGCTGTCACCGCCCTACCACCATTTAGCAGTCAGCTCAACGTCCACACTCCGCTTCAGATCGGAGGTTGGCGGATCCAACCGTTCCTCCCCGGACAGTATGGTTGGAGCGCGGCGCCTAAAGGGATTGGATTTAATGGATGCATCAAGAATATATTCTACAATGGTCAAGTAAGTATTTGAATTTACAATAATTAATAAGCACGTACGTTATTTAATTTAATGTTGTATAGCTTTTTGTAGATTTCCCACTTGCATTCCTTAGTGAGATTACATGATTGTTCTTTTATTCTCATCATCCTTTGTTGTTTAATTCTGTAAGTATTAAGTGAAGGGGAATATATTTATGTTCTTTGAAATATTCTGAAATGACTTCCAAGATGGAAACGGATACTTGTTCAGGAGTTGTATGACGTCTATGTCAGTTTAACTTATTTAAGTTTACTTTAGTAACGTAGTAACTCTTTGCTCAGCAATATATGTTTTAGACGATAACGTATTTGGTGGATGTTTTCTTGTATAATACATCGATGAGCTGTAACATGATGTAAAGCTACAGATGTCCTTCTATGTTTTACCATCACACCAAAGAAACAAGTATTATTTCACTCCATTAGCTACCTCTCTAACAGACTTGGTCCTATATTTTGTGCAATAATATTTCAGTTCCTATAATTGTTATGACATGAATACATTGTGTATATATTAACAAGTTATTGCTGTAGGTTTAATTATGATGACACATATTTCAAACGAAAAACTATTCATAAATATTTCATACTATATCTTCATCCATTTCACAATCTGGGGTTTCCCTCTTTGAGGTCAAGTAAATCCTAGGTCAAATAAATAATCTGCCCTTTTGCAATTCCTAGCATTAGGTTATACCCATATACTAATGGCTTCTAGATAATTTCATTAATGAACACTTTCTTGAAAGTGGGTGCTTTTATAATCTTGTGATATATGAAAGCCTGTGGATCTAGGACGGTTATTGAAAGGGAATTATTCCCTTAAAATCATTTTTCATCCTTTTTTCATGAAAAAGGCTTACGTTTTTTTGGTACAAAATACGTAACCGCCAACTTCAGATATAATTTAGCCCCTGGAGATCTAATATATTCTTCGATCCTTACAACCTAGTCCTTGAAAATACCGTTTTTAAGTTTTTGTAAATAAAAGAAACGTTTTCAGATATTGGATTTTTTGTATACAGAATCTACCCTTCATCTCCGTATGCGATGTTTTTTTGTACTTTTTCGTATCAAAATCCGGGTTTTTCAGTCTTTTAATCTTATATTCAGAATTTAAATTTATGGCAACAACAGGTTATCCCTAGTGTACTTTAAAACCTTACAGGTAACATTTTGCATAGGAGAATATCATTAGTATCTTATAATAAATTTGGAAGAAATTATTATTACTGGAATGGCTTTCTAATGTCCCCCAAATAGAAATAACCCTGGATATTTCTATCTGAGCTTTTCCTATATGCTCGTTGATTAAATCAATATAATTACTATTCGTTTATAATATTTAATTGCAAATCTAGAATATATATCAAGAAACTGATTTTAGGAAGCTGTGGTGCAGCTTTTATGGGTGCAACATTTAAGCCATTATATATAATATATATATATATATATATATATATATTATATATATATATATATATATATATTATATACTCTATGCATTAAATAGTAAATAGGTATATTAAATTGTATGTATTGTAAGGCAAAAAAAAGTAATTTAAACTGGTCTTTAACTTTTCGATCAAATATACTTCACTCCTTGTACTAACTTATTATTCATGTAGTCCCATTACATGAAATATAAACAATATTAATGCTTTAACACAGTTAATCATACATCAAGCACGGAGTAATCACAAAAACGTATTACAAAAGATTACAATCGTATTTATACATCGTTTGTGTACTATATAACTGGATTATATTGGTTGGCGGAGTTTTGGCGAAGCCACAGACCGATGGTAATAAGGCTGAATATCACATGGCCGGTCACATTGACTCCCCTCCCAACACTCCGGTGTTTCGTGTGGCTACCGTACTTATAGGCTTTTGTATTTAATACGCTACGCATAACACTATAAACTTAAAAAATTTGTTTGTGTTGAGAAAGATAGTGTTAATGATATTTTTGCACCTTTTGATTTTGTTTCTTCCTTTTTTTACGGAATGCGTATACATAATTTACATCATATGGTAGCATTACATAATTTGATATATAAAGTGGTATAGTAAATGTAAGTAATTACTAAATCGATTATGCTTATAAGTACCATAATGTGGATAAATTGTACCTTTGGAATTTTACAGTCATTGTTTTTAAACAAACATGTTTAACAGGGCCAGATTTAAACAAACATGTTTAATGAATAGTTGAAAGTATACTGTGTGAAAAACAACACGTTTGAGAACTCACAATTTATCCTTGTATACGGGAGTATTAAAAAATATTAAAAATATTGATATAGTTTTGTTAACTAGAAGCAACAAAGTGAAAGTTGTGTCAGTAACAGTAACTATTTACAGAAGTTAAAGATCCTTGCCTAACCCCTAATGGAGGATGAGGGGAACTGGGATTGTTTGTCACAGTTCGTCCGGGGCATTCTCCTGGAAAATAAACCCGATCTGGACCGCGAAGTGGCCCAGATCCCTTGACCGAGCGGCTGGATAAGGAGCGAGCCCCATGGGCTTAAGCCAAATTTAGGCCTAGCCTGAAGTAATGTGATAAACAATCCCAGGTTAGAATTTAAAAGAGTAGAGGAGGTTTTTTAGTGGGTAAACCCGTTTTTAGGGGAGTCCCACACTACAGGCTGGCCACCTGCGTGCGTAATTGCATTTTTTCCTGCCTCTCCCTCAACAAAAACCCTTATTGGTTTTCTAAATTTGCTTAATTGTATTGAAATGAGGAATTCACTCAGACAAATCATCTTCTCAATGGAATGTTAAAGCGATGGTTTTTAGGCACATACGTAAATAAAAAATGGGTTCGTGTCATGAAACGTTGTAAACGTGTGCAGTGGTGGGAGCAAGACGGACAAAAACACAAACCTCCAGGGAGTCCGGGGCGTGTAAACATTACGGAACTTAGAAAGGGAATGCCTGCAGTAGAATGCCAGGTGGGGCCACAGGGGACTCTAATACAGCCCCTGGGTGGTCCTGGCAGTATTTTGTGCAAAACATATGGTGATCTCCGTCCAACCGGAGAATGGGGAGAAAATTATACGTGCGTGTGCTAGTAGCTATGCATATCCGACCAGTAGTAAGTGCAATCCTATATATTAACGTTAAACTTAATTTATATAAGGATAGGTGTGAAATAAGCCACACCTTAATTTAGAACGTATAAAGTATTAGTGTACATATTTTACGCGTACTGCAATTTTAGACACAAATCATATCGTCTTTATGCAGAACACAAAATTTGAAACATATGTTAAGTCTTAGATAATATTAGTAGTTATGTTTGCCGTATTTTTCACAGCTGCAAAAACTCTCGATAATTGAACAACTTTTGATATCTTACTGATAATATATAACAATATAACTGATGATCAAATAATGGCATTTGCATAAATAAAACTGTGCAGGCTACAATTTATAAGGGTTGTATTCCCATATCTATATTTCAGATTTGCCATATAACGGATGATGCTCTCATTAGGCGAATTGACGCTATATGTTGCCCTCTCTAGAAGATTAAGTCTTTTCAAGCTAATAGGATTGTAACGTTAGTGCTCTTGTTACAAAGTGATGAAAGTAGTTTTATATAACATATAATAAGCATACTTGTCGATCCTGATTTTGTCGAAAAACTGTTTTAAAACAAACCAACGGAATTCCGTAGTGTGTCTTTGTATACGTTACAACAGTTGCAAAGTATTGGAATTCGTAACACGTTGGAAATAAAATAAATGAATCTTATAGTAAAACAAAGAATACAAATAAATTGCGGAGTTCCATGGGGAAATAGTTTTTCCTAATTTCTCCGTGGGCTTGGTTTTTATGGAACTCACGGAATAAACACTAATAGCCTGTGTTGAAAATAAAACATACCTTTTAAAAGACAATAAAATTTTGTTCCAAATTTCAATAAAATAAATAAACGTTAGTGATAAATAATTTTTCGCCTACACCAAGTTTTCGGAATTGATTTAGTGTTATTTCAGTGTTTAAGTTAGAGAGGATGGGTGAAGACTAGAATTTAATTTCTTAGCTTACCTATCCCATTATATAAACATTTAATACTGTCATTCAAATATAATATTTCAAGAAATTATGAATTCTATAATAAGTTTTCCCAGAGAAAAGTTAATTTTATATAAATGCCACCAACCAACCACTACCACCAACCCACCAACTCGATAACACAATTATAGTGAAAAAGTGAAGAGCTAACCATGATCTAATGAAAGTTAGGTATATATTATACTGTCTCCTTAGACACATTTAATATAAGATTATCTTTAAACTATTTTAAAATTCACAACATTTAAAACCTACAAACCTAATGTAAAGCAAGGTAAACATTATCATTCAAAATGTTATGTATTTAGAAATAAAATGTAATGTTATATTCCAATAATTTAATGCAAATGTGTATTTAGTTGAAATACGCCAGCATTATTGATAAAATAAAAAATAATAAAATCTTAAGGACATTTTCTCCTAAATGTTTATTCCTGTCAAACGAAAATTTAATGTTACTATTTATAGTTGTTTCTCTGGCCGTTGTAGTAATATCTATCTGAAAATTGGGTATTTAAAAAGAAATCAATGGAAACTGTTATTATTATTATATCAGCTAATAACTTGTTGCAGATAGTGGACTTGGCTGCACCCGCTCTTGTTCAAAAGGCTCCAGCCGGATGTCCTCTCACTCAAGCCCGATGCGGGACATGCTCACCTTGTGCGCGTATGCGAAGCTTCTCTTATGTTTCCGGCCATCGGTGTAGGATGTTCGCCCTGGCTATTCGGGAACCTTCATGCTCCTCGCCTACTTGCCTTCAAACATTTCTTCAGGGACAGCTTCGTGAAGTTTGCTCTTAAACTTTGAGCCCCGTCGGTTCTCAAACCACCCTCCAGCTGCGTTCCCGCACGCGAGAAGAGACTGGAGAACTATTTCGTCTGGTGGATCAAACACCATCGCGAAGTATATAATTCTAGAGGTTAGTGTCTGTCTAGTTTTATGTTTTTTTATTACCTCTGATATTTTCATTAATAATTAATCTAAGAAAATTTTTAGGTTAAAAGAGCAATCCACACATATTCCTATTCCTTGTTGTTGATTAATAATTCAGGCTACCACGTACGTTTCGTTTTACTCCTAGATCGATTGAACTAGTAAATTTCTATTTCCTGGACGTGTTAAATTTACTTGTAAGTATTACATATCACATAATATGTTATTCCATATGAAGTAATAAATATATTTCATAAGTACTTTAGGAGCAAATGGATTATTATATTATGGATTATATATTATTAATTATATGTCTCTGGATTATCCGAGGTTTTTTCGTAACCGAGGTAGTTTCGGTCCCATTCACGCGGATAAGCAGGGTTATAGTGTATACTTTGTATGTATATTTAAATATCTAGACACTTTTACAATATCTTAAATAAAACATGTAAAATATTAAAGAGAACAGGTGTAAATATAATTCAAGAGCACGTAAAATTACTGCTTTCAATGGAACAAATATTTGGTTAACTAGGAAAATTTTTTTGCTTATATACTAGAAATGATAATTAGTCGAGAATTAGCTGTTTATTATAAATTAGTGCAGGGTCAGTAGTTAAAATAATGAGGAAAACAGGGACTTTAAAGTCTAAGAACCAACTGGATAAACCCTGTGGAGTACTAATTAACCAACAGCTTGTTCCACAGTGAGTTGAGAAGTAATCTGAACAGCCACGTGTTGTGGTTTTTAAACCTCAGCTCTTGATCCTTTCTTTTGGACTCCAACGCTCACTCCCAGCAGACAGGCGTTGTCAATAGTGATATAGTTTACTGGTACAGTAATTGACACCACTTAACCAATTACAGCGTGTTAGATAATTGTTCATGTTTGACATGAAGAGTTACTACGTTACGGTCTATCGTCTGTAAAACTGGGAGTTGCTTTGGGATTATCACCCTATCATTTATTATTTTTCGGTTGGTGACGACTTTTTTTAAATGATGTCTATGCTTCACCTCTTCATACAAAGTTACAAATCACTGTACTGCAGTTTTTCTCAGGTAAAAATATCACGGAATGCTCTCCTCTTCCGACAATTATCTCAGTTTCAGGTATAGGTTATAAATACAAGTACTGCTTATAATGTCATAAAAACATCGTGCTTATTACGGAAAAATATCTACAAAATCAAAAAATTATTGAAAGTTTCATAATTAGTACTTATATATTATTGTAAATTTATCTTGGGGTATGTATTGTGTTTAGATAATTGACAAAACAATCCAGGTGAGGATGAATCTACAACACGGTTTAAGGACCAAGAGAGGAAGGGATGTGATCAGCTTTGGATCATGTTAAAATGTCAGTGATGGAGCGTGGCATGCAGTTTTTAAAGAGGTTAAAAGTTTGAAATATCTGTGCAGCTTAATATACTTGATTTTCTTTTACTTTATTAATGGAACAAAGGCTAGTTGAATCTCATAACGACGAAAAAAGTACTACTAAGTTATATTGTGAATTTCAAAAAAAATTTGTAATTTTTCTACTAGGTTCAGTCGCCCACGGATCTACACTGATGCTCCAGCTAGATGGAAGGGGAAGGACGGAAGTACAACGAGACTGCCGTTTCCGGGGACATCAACTCTTCACAGTTCGACAAACAGGAGGGGGTGTACGCTTGGGGGACCCAAAGGAACCAGCTAGGCGCCAAGTTTTTAAACTCTGTTCCCTGACTGGATTCAACCAAGGTAAGGCCGGTTTATCAAACGATGTAAAAATACTATTCATTAAACCTTTCTATTTGGTATTTAAGCGTTATTTATGAACAGCATCATGAAACGCCTGATAAACAAATTTCGAGTTATGTTTATAATGTAATTTTTATCACATGATTTAGTATCGTTTGTTTGTTTATGTATTAGAAACTATTATGACTGATCCAAACCATTTTGCAATATTTTGAGAATTTGGGGTTTTAGTTTCTGTATTTTTTATATATTGCATAACAATTTATTTACCGTATAAGGCAATCTAGATTTAAGGTATTTCACATTTATTAAATTATTTCTTGTATGATTATATTATTTTTTTACCATAGTTTATAGTTACAAACATTTATTCTTTTAAAAACTCATACATAAACCAATCATTTATAATTTTGCTTAGTTTCATTTTAAAACGTGGGGTTTAAAAGAGGCGTTCAAAAAAAGTGTTTTAATGAAATATCAGAACAAGAATTTTTTTAAAATATTTACTTACACATTTATCTGTTGTTCCGTCAGAATATATTATTCCCTTTTTGCTAAGTCTCATTTTAAACTTGTTTTATAAGAATATTTTTAGTGTGGCAAATTAACTGTGGATAAGTCATGATGTTAAACCTTATATTAAATTTTTACTATATATATTTGGGACATACTACTTGTTATTTGTTTCAAGATCGGTAAATACAAATGATTCTCTGATAGGTATTTTTTTTAAAATCTGTTACTCTATTAACCTAAAATCTAACATAAATATTCAGATTTTGTTTTCTTTTTAATGATAAGTAGCTTGATTTTTTAAAAAAAAAACTTTTAACTACAGGATTTATAAAACGTTAGATGCTTTTCAAAGTACAAAGAGTTTTGTAAAAAATTCATTGATATTTAAAGGCCCAACATCTCGATGACAGGTTGTGTCATAGACGATATCCGACTGGAATGGCCGTCTGCTCCCCCTTCCACCAGGAACCAAATTGGGAGACACCCAGTAGTGGGGTCAAGCCTCTGTAACTCGCGGCCTCCCAAGCGACACTGCCATTCCCAGAAATGTCTGTGCGATGTGAAATGTCCAGACACTTTCCTATGTCAGGATATCTGGAGATGATCACATCTGCTCGTTAAGTTATTTGCAGCCACCGATTTTAAAAATAAATTTGGAATGTATAATAATTTTCTGTAGTTTTATTTCTATTAGATCTATTTAATTATAGTATAGTAAAGATCTAACGTATGAATACTAGTTTAATACAATTGGGGGAAACTTAAAACAAAAATATTGAGGAGACCGTTTTTTTTTTAATTAAAAATTAAATATAACGCAATTATAAGACTCAATATTTTTTAGTTCCTGCACTACTAAAAACCAGTTTTTTTATTGAATCATTAAAATAATTACAGTATCATTTTCACGCGTTTATATTGATTTGCCCCCATTTCCCTAGCGGGGCTCAATTTTATTTACAAACTTGGGGGTTACATACTAAGCTAACTTTTCCTTAGGTACTCGCAATGGACCTTATAGATGCTACTACGTTACTCATTACCACAAAGGTTCATGTTGCTTCTTCTTAGATGACAGATGAGTATAATTTATATAGACTATAACCACATCTTATCGGAAAATTGTATGCTATTTCCTTATACAAGCATTGCAAAATGTAAATATACTCTAGTATGTAAATGGCAAGTGGAAAGATTGTTGCAAGTTTGTTTAAATGGAACATTGAGTAAATTTATAGAAAGTCGTACACAGTGAATTAACAAAAGACTAACATACTGAATTTTTATGTCTGTAAAGAATGTATGACCTGATATTATTGGAAATATTATACAGTTATCTCTTATTATTGATAAATACGAATGACATAAATAGAAGATAGTAAACATTTTACTCCTAAATACTTTTACTCTCAATACTATTGCTTGTAATAAGATAGTGTGGTTTTTATTCTACTGATTCGCGGTGCGAGAGAGAAAAGAAGAGGACCTGGATTCTTTGGCCTATCTGAAATTTTGCAGGCGCTACTACTAGTATGTTTCCCCGCGCCTTGTTTCGTAATTTCCATTATTGTTTCACTGTTCCATTGCTATGATAAACAATTTGTAGGGTTGGCCTGTGGGGCGGAAGCGCCTGAAATTACCGCGCGCGGCAACACACTAGTACACAGCTCTGCGCCGGCATGGGCCAGGTCTCTTCTTTTCTCCTCGCCAACAGTACTAACCAATCGTTTCTTAATACTTGGATAACCACAACATACGTCTATACCGTAACTATAATATCTATTAAAACCACAAGCATGGGAAAGCTAATAATAATTATCAAATGCCTTAGATGTGGCGATGGGAAAAGTGTCGACAAGTAGAGGGATGTGAAGATAGAGATGAATGCCTCGACAACCCTTGCTTGACGGTGGCTTCTGTGTAAACCAAGAGAGCAGAATACGGTATCGTTGGCGAGTGCCCCGAGGGATTCTGGGGTCAGAAGTGCGAACTGGCCCAGGAGCGCCAGTCTCATGCGTCTGGCTTCGGAGCACTGTTTACCATTGTTGGCTTCATCAAGTTTTCTTTATACTAGGTGATCATATATTGTTATATAATGTACATATAAAAATCTTTGCAAATCATTTTTTTTATAATACAGAGCCATTTTTTTATTTCTAATTATAGATTAATGATTATAATATTTAAAATTCAATATTGAGAGTCTTATGATAATATAACCTGATAAATTTAAAAATAAATACTGGAACTCTATTGTATGTTTTGTACATAACTAACTATTTATAAATTTGCAGGTTTTTGACTAAAATTTTACGTTAACTCTCACCGTGTGCTAACTGTTACGTTACTTAAAAATAAAACCAAAATGATATAAAAAAATCTCGTAAGATTCAATGATTCTCTCTGCTATGAAGCTCATAAGATGCAATTTTATAAAATTGTTATATAAAAAAATAATTTAATTAAAATAATTTCAATCTTTAAAGTTATTTTTTTAAAAGAATAAAAATTATGTTTCTTTTCTCAATTTCACCTGGAAACTATCACAAAAATATGTTAGCTTTTTTATCATTAGACGAACTCTTAAAAATAAAAAAATCATGACAAAGTGAAAATTAGTATAGTATATCCGACCATTATATCAACTCTGCCATCGACATTAGTGCAAGAAATTTGTCTACAAGGATCTTGCTCTAAGAGCCGAGTATCTATATACAGACTATAATTTACTTTTACAATTTATATTACATATTAGCTTACATTAATGACAAAATTTATTAATTAACAGAAACATTAGCTATACTCCATATAAAGTTGATTAATAGTTGAATTGCTTAATTCCAGTAACCAAAACCATGTTTTTTAAATTTTGGGAAAATAAAAAAGCCGAAAAAATTCTGATTCAGTTATCTCTGGATTAAACATAATTATATGGAAATAAATAAAACCACCAACACAACTTTAAAACAAATTTTTTGAAATAAAGCATTAAAAACTAGACCTTTTTGTAAACTTTAATTAAAAGTTCACAATAATAAAAAAATATTTACTTATTCCAAAATATTTTCAAAATAACTTACGATTATCAAAAATTTAAATCACACATGCCATTATGACACATTTTTACAGAGATTTACTTCCAGAAATAATGATATGTTGTTTAGTTCATATCACTTGTAACAGTGAAAATGTAGTTTGTAAATTAACCCTTTTTAAACAAGTCAGGCCCTTAAAAAGACTTCAATGGAGATACATCAACTTCCCTAAGGGGTAAACAATTGTTGGGCTTGAATGTCTCGACATCCAAAAAAAAACGTGTCTGCACATGTTTATGCAACATAATCGACACCTTGAAAATGTCCTCTCTAATTGGCAACAACCCAAGATTTGCTTAGTTTTTTTTAAGCATTTCTCTCTCTCACACACGCACACATAACACATTATGTAAATTTTATATTTGGAGTAAGTTTTTCTATATGTAATATTTATTATATTTTTTTCGAGAGTCAGTTTCGATAGATATTTATTATTACTATCATTCCATACACGCACACACACAAGCGCGCCGGCCGAGCACGCGCTCACGTACGCATTGTTGTATTTTTTTTTTAGTAAGTTTTTGGATAGTAATATTCCTTTACATTCTTTAACAAGGGAACTACACTGTAGTATAAAATAACTGACATAATTAACCGCAATGGCGATAAATTGTCTTCCAAGATCCAACTGTAAAAGCAAATAATGTTTTTAGTAAAGAAGACTGTTCTCTTGTTATAAAGAAAAATTTTCCATAATATATATATATAATATACGTATCTTAGAAACCTAATATAAAAAGCTTATATTAATATTTGAATTAAGGTGTTATGGCTTTTGGAAAAATATGATATTAAGAATAATGAACTATAATGATATTCCTCCATAATATTTATCAAAAATTTGTATTATTCAGTTTTATTCTATTTTTTTCAGTGGTGGTTCGCTCTGGTATTGTGGCGTACAACAGACGAAGGGAAGCACCTTACAATGAAGATGCCCGGACCGGACGATGACGTCAGGGAGAATATCATCAGTTAATAATGAGTGGGGAAGGGAGGACGGAGGGACGACTTGAACGCTTTTGATCTTCTACCACTTAAGGTTCCTGTTAAAGGGGTTGAGCTTCAGAGAACAAAAAACAACAAGGTGTGTTTAGTTATCTGAGCCGCACACACAATGTGGCTTAGGCAAGTTGTAATTAAGGAAAACTTTTTCAGGGCAAGTCCAGAGATTCAAAGGTTTCTTACTGAAGAGAATTGATTTCTTCATTTATAGTGGTTGTGTACTTTTTCCGAGCAACGCGGACTCGTTTTTAAGTTCACTTTCCATGGACTGGTTTTGTTGTTAAAATAGTTTGTTAATACAAAGTTTAATGATCAATGTAACTGTTAAATGACATTGTATAGCAAGTTCTTATTGTTCATAAAATTTCCATAAAATTTTAAAATCTATCAGAGTTTAGATTATTTTATGATTATATTGGATTAAAAATTAATCATAAATTTGTCAACTAAAATAAATAGTGATTTCAAAGTATAACATTAATCCTAAACTAAAAGGAAACATATCTAGGATATGTTGGACTCATTAATATTGGATAGTTTGTATAACCCGTATGCAACTTTCCTTTCAGTCCCAGAACTTCGTTGAAGGTACGGGCTAGAGGCCAGGATAGATGGGCGCGCAGAAAAAGAGCTGATCTCCGAGCACACAGCACCGCCTTACGATGACCCTTCGTAACTACGCCTTTCGAGGGAAATTGTGATAGCGTAGTCGGTTCACTTTCAATCTTTCGGAGTCTTGTAAGCTAAAATTTAATTCATTTCAAGTATTTTTTCAATATAGCTTGTTTTCTCATACATTTATATGCTTGATACTTACAGCTTATTCCATCTTCAATGTTTAGTTTCTTTCCTGCGTTTTGCTACATTTATTTGGGCTTTTTTTAAAACTGTCCGAGATAAGTTTCTCAGGCAGCATTCTCCCTAGTAGTTTGTTTTATTTTCCTCCTGCTGTGACTTAGGCCATTATTCCAATCTACATCATAACAGGTACAAAATACATCCACCAAATACACATAAGTTGTGCTTACAATATTTCCAATCAAAGTTTTTTGCTCAAAGGGATAATTCTAGAATAATGATTATTATTCTTATTAAAAAGTTTAACTTCTACAACTACATTCACTTGTAATCAAAGTCAACTACTTCTACTTTACATGATTTTGATGTACTAAAATATTACTAAGTTTATTTTTAACTACATAAATCATCTACCTTCTTAACAACATACTTTTGATTTTTCTTTAAAACAGTTTTTCCATATTAAAAATTCCGAAACTATCTTCCAATGAGTTAAATAACTAATTGATTGAGTATGAAAAAAAAAAAAATTATATATTACTGTTCTATGTAAAGGATATTGCAAGGTGTTTTCACCAAATCTTGTTTTGGGCGTAAATGTCTCTCATCAATTTATTACCTCTCATATAGGTATCCTGGACTCTTCTCTTTTTTTAATTTGTCTTGTAATCTAAAGACTGCGTATTATACTCTAATCTCTCTTTTATTTTCATAAATATATATTGCCTATAAATAAGTAGTTACATGTTGATTGAATCTTAGTTTGAAAATAAAATCTTTTATAGAAGCATTTTGAGCTCCGTTGGAAATTAAAACATAAAACGTCTAAACTGATATAAACATTGGAACACTTTGTATGTAATTCTACTTGTCTGACCATGGCAAATTATTTATTATTCTTAAAACCTTTAATAATCTACATGTACCCAAGGATTATTGGTTTTTACACTTTCCATATTAAGTTTTAAGCCATGGGTAATGCACCATTGAAAAAAGTGTACTTAAATCTGAATTCAAAGGTACTTAAGAGCATAAATTATTATATTTACAGAAGAAATAAATATACAATTATAAGTAAATCTGCATAAAGCATTGTTTTTTAGTTAAAACTAAAGAAATTCCCATATTCTATTATGTGTGTGTGTCTTGTGTGCTGTTGTGTGGGTGTGTTGTGTGGTGTGTGTTGGTGTGCACTGTGTGTGGTGTGTGTGTGTGTGTGTGTGTGGGTGTGAGTGATGAGAGAGGGAGAGAGAGAGAGAGAGAGGATTTTATTCAGAGGTTGTTTATTGCTTTTATAGTAACCTAACCAACTTTTTTATCTCTAAATTCAATTATTATTAAGTTGGGGGGTGATGTACTGTACCCTTGTCCAACACCATGTTCTGCTTCAATTACATCAGTTATTATTTTAAATTTTGTCTACCATCCATCTATGTTGTACCACAAACATATTTTAGAATCAGCAAAAGATGTTTCATATATCCCCTTCTTTTTTTTTAAGATGTCCTATTTTTTATTTCAAGTTTTGTTGATAAATAAGTTTACTCTCTATTTCACTCACTTTCAGATTAAACGTTTATATTATCGATAGCCGGATCCGTAGGTTTCGGAGGTTTAGGACTTTTTGGTGTTCAAACTAACACAAGTTGATACATTTTATGAAATAATTATATCTCTACCAGTAATAAAACCATGAGTTTCTAATGACTCTACTCTTATAACTTAAGGGTTTAGATCCTTGCATAAGTTTAATTGAGAATATTAAGAATATAACAAGTAATTTTCGTTGAAAGCATGTAAACTATTTTTGTAGTTCTTTGTAGGTGCTCTATTATTCTAATAAATACATGCCTTTCCTTGAAGATGTGATTTGTCAAATACATTATCTCGTTAATTAGTTACACGTAGACTGATGAATGTTTAACTTTAGGGATGTTAACCAATGCACAGAATGACGCACATGAATTGTTTCATTTGAACAATATAAACAGAACTGTAACACAAACATAATTCAGAGATGCTTGGATTTTTATCTGTCTCCTTTGTGTGTCACTTAGTTGTATATTTTTTCTATTCAGAGAACAGTTGGGAATAAAAATAAAAATAGAAAAAAACATTAAATAATACGTTTTTTTTATTTTACTTTTGCCTATAGTACTAACATTTACATGCAGAAAACTTAGGATTTGGGTTATTTGAGCAGCAAAAAAACTTTAAGAATTATAGTTGTTTGGTATTTGGCAAATATAAAAATTATAACTTTCTAAATTATATGGGGACTTGCTATAAGGAAATTATAAATTCGCTCTTACAAACATTACGCTTTAAAAAACCCTAGCTCTCTATTATACAAGTCTATAATCTGTTTACCCATTGAGGGTTATACTTTGCATATTCAATTAGGCAGTCAAATGTACGTACATTTTTTAATAATATTTAACCCTAGTCAGAACCGCTGAGTGTATTATTTACATTTTCTCTTGCTTATCGATTTCAGTTTTGCACCACGTTTTGTATTAAAGTTTTTAAACATTATTACTTAAATATTTTATTTTTTCAAGTGATGATTGTGATGGTTTTTGCAGGTTCTGATTGCCGATGATGCAGTGAGATACGTGGTGCTCGGGGCCCCTCGGTTTGCGAGGACTCGTAGAAATCTACTCTGCTCACCTGAAATGTCTGATGACCTTCAACGCTAGAGGCTACTGTTTAGAAGAAACTTGTTTTTATATAATTGTTACTTGTAACTTAGTATAAAGTGTTTTACAAAACACTGTACATTTGAGGTCGAAATTTAAACTTTTAGTATAATAAAAAGTATTAAGTTTGGTTAAGAGTGAGACTATACATCTACACTTAAATGAATAAATCTTTCTTTTTAGTTCAATTGAATTTGTGATAAAACTTTTACGATAATGCTCTGGTTCTGTAATATAAAAGATTTGCAGAACGTGAAGTTTTATTATTGAAAAAATATTCTTACTTTGATTAAAAAATTTAAGTCTACAGGTAAATATATTAAAAGGAGATAATTAAATTATTATAAAATTTTATATTTAATATAAAGTTTAAAACAATATGTATGTAAATTTTTTTTTGGACGGAATAATACGATTCGATATCAAAATTATTTATTCGTCTACATTTCTTTTAGAAACTCCACTTAAAAAAACATAACGTCTTGATTTATACTTACACTGTAATGCAATTTTCATTGCCTTTATAATACTTATATTCAAAATTTAGGAAATTTTTTTAAAGTTCTTGGTCGTCATATATTTACAAGATTGGAATGTTACATCTTGTAAACATGTTTTAATTTGAAATGTTTTTTTTGTAACATATATGTTTTATTAAACATTGTACATATGTGTAAAAGTTGTTTTTTGTATTTATGTATTAAAAATGTTAAATAAATTTGTACCTAATTAGTGAATAAAACTAATTTTTTGTTCATTTGACTCTGGTTTTGTTATTGCAGTTTTCCTAAAAAGTAATTGTAGCACTTACAACAATAAAATAAGGTCAATTTAAGTAGATATTATTTGGGTTTTTATTTCTGGTAGTCTGTATATGTGATATACTTTCATTCAATTATATTAATGATAGGAAAAATATCCTTTTTCGTGAAAGGATAATAAAGCTTTCATAAAACCGATAAAAAATGTTTGAAAATTTATAATTAAACACCCTGGTGACATATTTTGTGGGTCTGTATGACCTAAACCCTTTTTACGTTTAATATTATTTTTCGGAAATAGTATTAGTCAAATCCAGCACAAAAAATTGCTGTGGATTCATATATATTACGTTTTATGTGTGTGATTGAATAATTATATTAAATTAACACTTATTTACTCATGAATACTAATAACCATATACACCTAGCAAATTAAATTTTATTTTTAGTACAATCTGAATACCTAAATTTTGTTATTAAAAATAGTCACAAGTATTATTGTTTTTATCAGGCACATTATATATGTAAAAAGATATTTCACAGAAAGATGATTTTTAAATGGAACAATAAATACCTTATCATGAAATTTCATACTTATTTAGTGATTATCAATATTAATAAAATTGAGATCATTTGGACAATCCGAACAGGGCAACAAAATATTGGCTCGTAAAATTGTAAATATTAAGAATAAAATAAAATAAAGTTACAAACCGTTCTTTGGAAAAAGATTTTATGATGTTACAAAGTTGACAGTAAAAATTAACTTACAGATTAAAAAACACGTAGATAGAATAATGAAGAGGTTAATATTCATTACGGTAGGGGATGTAACAGAATTGATGTTAACTCACCAATGTTTGGATCTCGCCTTAAACCAAAGACACGAAACAGGAAGAGCTTGGCTCGATCAAGGCTTTCCAGGGAGTCGACTGGTGACCATACGTAGATGGGCTAAGGATCAGTCACGCTAAATTTGCATGCGGTGCACATATGTTTCAAGGGTTTTTTCCTTCATTCTATATTATTAATTAACGTGTTTACACTTATGAAAGGACTTTCGAAGCATCTCAGGCACATTTCAAATGAGGTTACATACAAAAAGAGTCAATGACACCCAGATTTTGTTAAGATAAACACTTGGTCATAAAAAGAAAGATTTAAAAGGCAGAATTCCCAACGTTAAAAGTGTTACTAGAGAGTGAAAGAAGACCCAGCGATGAAGAACGACCGCTGGCGGTTTCTCAACCGCCCCGTGAAGCCACCAGCAAGCAAATGTCTGAAAACATAATTTTTTATGATATACCCTCAAAACAATTCGAAATTTCAGTAAATTGGAAAATTAGATAGATAGGGACAGAGGTGCGTTTTGGCCAGCCGTAGGCCTATATGGATACAAATTATAACCTAGTTTGTAGAAGTGCTAATAGACACTTGAAAGACTTCTGACAGTGCAGTCATTTTTCCAACGCTCTTTTCCGGCTGAAACCAGTGGTTTGTAGCTCAAAATTCGAACAGTAGTTAAGAAAATCTTTTTTACGATTTCTTCTTTCAATTTTCAATTCCCGACAATTTAATGGTCCAGTTTTGTTTTTTGCGCGTTATCTCTAAAACGGTTAAGCACAAACAGAATACAAATTCAAAAAAAATTGGGTAAAAAGTAACAAGCAAAGGTCTACTTTTCTCTTCCTTGGACGTTAGTTACCACTAAAATGCTTTTTTTCTCTATTCATTTTGATAACATGTTACTTTATTTTTTTACGAAATCCATATTAATTATATTTTGTTATTTTAACACATCATTAGGCCGAGTGTAGCGACCATTACCACCTGTACAATTCTCGAGAAGTAATACAGCAGGGAACATAATAATTAAAAGAAATTAAATTAAAACGGAATTACCAAATCCATTTTTATCACCAAAATGTTATTTAGGGGCACTTACTTTTGGGGCCTGGAAAGGCGAGCCGGATGGCGTGTTTGTATAAGAATTATTCTCCCCTACAAATCACTATCATGTTCTACTAAACGTACGATTAATGTAACATATTATAATACGTTTGTAATATTATATTAGGGTGTGAGGGTTTTTTTTTTTTTTAAATGTAATGAAATATTGGTCTTTGTCAAAAAATTGTTTTTGATCTTCCTAAGTAAGCTGTGTTCCTATCCACAGAGAACTTCCATCACTAATTTTAAGCTCTTTAAAGATTTAAAAAAATTGCTGTGTATGGTCGAATTACCTATAGAGAAAATATCAAAATCGATAATATTTCAATGGTCCTCCTCAGATACTGCCCAGGAAAAAATGTGCTTTCAAATTAGCAAGATATATTTATAATAGGTAGGATTACATTCTTATTTTATTACACGATACACCTAATACCCATAGAAACCATTTCCAAAAGAATTAATAATTTGATTCTAATTTGGATGAAATATTTATTAAATTTGTTTTTATTTTTATATTGTAAATTAATTTATAAAAAAAATCAGAATGGTGGACTTACCTAAAATGTCCAACATATAATGATATCACACAGTGCGCTGAACCTGGAATCTTGGGTAAAGATTGGCAAATTTTCCAAAAATCCTCTCTATTAAAAACGGAATTTTTTTATTATAATATATTCATTTCTTGTAAAAAGTCCGCCCTATATATTATAATAATAAAATTTATAACACGTTATTATTTTTATTATATCTGATACACTACCAAGGTAACCATGTGCCGGTTAATATATTATTTTTAATACAGTGTACATTTATTATTTACAAAATACAAACAGGTTTAGAAACGTTGTTGTAGAAACTAACTCATTAGTTTCAATAGAGGGGTACATCTTGTGTCAAGGTTATATTATTATAACTTATATACTTTGAATATTTTATAGGATTAACTTTATTTTTCTTCACATATCTTCACTTATTTATTAGCCTTTTTTTATTACCACCTATTATTAATCTAATAGAGTAGTTGCTCTTATTTTTCCCTCATAAATTAGTGTACTCAAATTTTAACGTAGTCACCATCAACACAGATTTTGTCCTACAATAAATACAAACAATCTAGGCCTATATATTTAAAGCTTACAAAAAAACGATTAATACACTATAAAAAGCTAATTTAAGAATTATTGTTTATTATTACTAGAGAGAGCTGAGCTATCAGAACCTGCTGTTCTCAGTGAATCCGGGAGGGGGGGGGAGGGAGGGCTTGTGAATGAGATTGATATACTTAACACTACAAGAAGCTACTCAAACGGGCCTATTTAAACCTGTGAAGGAGGCAAGTTATTCTAGGCTATTTGTAAGTAGATTTATTTAGCTACTCAGTTTGTGATGTAGTTAAGGAGGAATGCGACACAAAACCTTATAACGATGATCTCTTAAATGTATTAAAAGCTGTATTTTTGAGAACGCAAACATAATGGATGTTAAAGTGGTAATAGATATAGAAAGCAAGGGTAAATTATGTTTACTAACTTTATTAGCCATCCAATGCCTTACATCCGGCGACAAGTGCTATTTTTTTTTTGTTTTATCCATTTTGTTGTCTTATTGGATAATAATTTATTGGTAAACACACACAACTGGGTGTAGACCGGTTGCCGGTATTAGCGGGTTTTTTTTAAAAATAATCTTTTCTTAAAAAATTCACGAGGTCTTAAAGCGTATTGTTAGAATTACGAACAAAAAAAACTCGAAAGGAATGTTTTTAAAGTTCAGCTTCCATTTCAATTTTTTAACTTAGTAGCAAACGTACTGAAGTTCTACTGCCCTGTCTGTGAACAGATTTGGACTCCTGGAATTTGGAAAAAAAATTAAGTACATCTAAGGATGAAAGAAGATGGTAAACGAAGCTCAAAAACAAATTCTCTACATTGGCAATGACATCAGAGAGACATCTAAAATACACCAAAGAAGAGTTCATTTTGAAGCTTCATTCGTTTTCAAACTGTTTTGTAGTTCCTTCAGATTGGTGATTTAATTCCAGATTTTCCAGGAATCAAATATCTGTCTACCCTCATTTATCCATGAGAAAGAAATCTTTACTGATATTAATTCTGGCATTCAAAACACAGGAGCCTGAAAATTATTAACCATGATAAAAGGACTTTTTTAGTATCCTTTGAGGAGTGTGAAGTGTATAATATTAAGATCCTAGAGATTAAAATAAATCAACATATTCACTGAGTCCCTGGAGTTCATCCAAACTTGCTTTTTATCGTTACTTTTTGAAAATACTGTCTTGCGTAACGGAATTCTCCACCTGTAATGAATTATTTAAATTTTTCATTTATAAACATCCACCGTCATATATTAGAAATTTAAAATTTTCTTGCCAAAAAAATTTTGAAAGACAAGGGTAAATAAGTAATCGCAGTTAGAGAATTGTTCAACTCCAACTCAAACGTATAATTAACGGTCATTTAGGAGAACTCAAATATTTAAATTTATTAACAACGAAATGCTGGGGCGATAACCCTTTCCAAGCAATTGCATAAAACAAAGTACACTAATAGACGTTAATTTTTGAAGGTTTCCGTAAGTGAAAAAGAGGTCCGAATCAACACCTACATAGAATTACGGAGTTTGGTTGTATATTTTATTTTTTATAATTTTTATGTTCACCAACATTTTTAAATATTTATTTTTGATTTTTAAAGTATTGTAAACATTCTATGATATGGAAAGTGTATTATATTTATTAGTATATCCAAATCTTTTAGAAATTATTATATTATTATGCCAAAAGTTTTTTTTATTAATATGGGATACAATAATAAGGGTCTATATAAAAGGTAAATCATAGTACGCAGGCGCCATGCCAACCAGGAACTAACTCCTAAGAAAATTTAAACAAAATCTCATAACCCGAATCACCATTAGGTTTAGCCTTCCCTAGAGAATTTTACAGTAATTGTTTCAACTTAGAGATTAAATAAAATTATTTATTCTAACATACCAATACTAATTTATATTTTAATTAAAACGAATTTATAAATGTTTCGAATTTCTGACAATTGGGTGATGTTTCAATTTTGACAATTGTTTTGGTATGACATACCTGTATGTCAAGCATTGTTACAGGCTCCCTGTTATACTGAGGAGAAAACAATTTCTTATAGTTATTATTAAATTATAAAGATGACATGGTTTGTAAAAATGCAATAAAAATCAAGGGTGGTGTTTTACGTTCGACAAAAATCCACTATACATAAATGTTTTGTATGTGTAGACAAACGGATGTATTTATGGATAATTTAAAAAAAATTATAAAATACTTGCTACTGGGAGTACAAAGTAAAAGTTTCATTATGGAACTTCATGACATGTGATTGATTAAATACAATTCATACGCTAGTGTATGTAATATCCGTCTCACCTCTCAATTATTCTTTATGATTTTTATTATCTAACATTTTTGACAGACTTTTTCAGCCTATTTTGTCACACCGAAGGTTATAATGCAGGAGCTCGGCGAGGGGGGAAAAATAAAATAAAAAACCACAGCATGAGGTACTTTCTTTCTTTCATCCGACACTGGTATTCAGGTATAAGCTCGCCTTATCATGTAATGAATCACAAGCTTATTCTTTGGAATGTTTCAGATGTTACTCGTCTAAGGGAATTCTCTCATTCTTTCAATACAAATATTTGGAAACATTTTTTTTTTTTTTTTAAACAAACAAACACTAGTTACCAAAGTTATAACATTGATGGTATGGGTAAACAAAACGTTATAATGTATAAATTAATAATACTTGCAATTATTTTATTATAAATAAAATGAAATATTTTCAAACATTAATATCTCTAAGTGCTAATATCTCGAAAACCTCTCTACCAATTCAGTTATTTGTAATATAAGTTCGTTTGAAGTTTAGAGGTGGAAAGTTGATTAGGGAAATAATTTAAAAAAAAATTTGAAAAAAAAGATAAAAAAAGTTACCCTGAAATATTTTGATACTCTAAAATAATGAGTAGTATGTTGTGGTTAGATAATCCATCTTATTTAACAATTTCAGTATTAACTTATACAAGTAGGGGGGAAGTAACATCTGTTTACCATATAAATGTTATATATAATATGGATAAATGAATACAATACTGTAAGAGGATTGTAATTTGATATTAAATACAAACGTTAATATTAAATTTTTTATCCCACATTACATCAATATCCTTATTTAAAATTAGCTAATTCATTGTAAGTAACTATATTAACACTGTTTATAAAACCAACATAAAATAAGTAAATTAGTGATAAGTTTTCTTACACAAGGTCCTCTAAAGCAGTGGGCTTTCTTGGATATTTAAAATATGCCATTTTATTTTTAATAGGTGAATGTAACACGGGAGAAACAGGGAAATAAACACTAACATACCTCAACCAAATATAAGCTTTTTCACCGACTCCTCCTAAATCCAAAAAAAAAACAACAAAAAGACTTTTAAACACAAACAATAATAACGGATTATGTTGGGAAAAGTTAAACTCGAACGCATTAATAGGAAAAACTTTCCTGGAAATAGCATAATTAGTAGGATAGGATTTCCTTAAGAGCCGTCGTTTACAGGTTCTCAGTTCCTACGCACGCTAACCATATATGACCTTATCGAGAAACAAGATGGACAAACTAAACATTATTAGCGTGGTAAATATATCACGTAAATAACATAGGTTTTATTAGTTTAGTTTGGTAATAAAGTAAAATATAGTATTTAGTATAATTATAATTTAATGGGTTTCGTGTGATTAATAATAAAAAGGGATGGTAAAAATATAAAGGCTTTCAAACATTGAAAACGTGGTGTTGTTGTTTAAAATAGATTTGTTTTAAAGATTCGCTTACAATTTTTTTCTATTGATTTGAATAGCACAATCTTATTAATATAAGTTAAATGAAGCTTAAACCCTTTTAGAGGTGGGGGTTGAAATTATTTTTAGAGGAAACGTTTGTGCTATAAATAAATTCATTTTGGCAATTAAAAAACAACCACAAAATATTAGTCGGTATTCCAAGTAATATTTAAGAATTAAATATATTAAATAGGAACTTACATAGCAGCTGAAGTATTTATTGAACTTCACTGGCGTACAACATTTCTCAATGAAGGAAGCACATCGTTATACATGAGGAAGAAGTATTAATTATGATCCTTATTTGATATCAAATGTTCTTCCTGTGTTTAAAAAAGTGACTTTGAACAGGAAAAGGAGCTGTCATGCAAACGGGATCCTTTCTAAGATTGATTTAATAAGATATAGAAGATCCTCTAAGATAACAACTTTTTCAATATAAAAAAAAATCCGATATATAAAAATAGTAAATAAGTTTCTTGCGAAATTTAAAACACATGGATTTTACAGGCTTCCAATAAAGGTTAAGGATGTTTTTAATTATGATTAATTTTATTAGCCATTCCATTTGTTTATAAAAGGATAATCGATTTAACGAATTCAGCACTGTGCTGAAACATTTTCATTTAAAATTATTTATTATTCGTTGACATAATAATTTATTCAGTCCCTGAATATAAACTCGAGCATTGTATATACTGAATTTAAAAACGGAAGATAAAAGAAAATATATATTATATATTATATATATAATATATTATTATATAATAAATATATATACTACATATAAAATAATTATATAGTATATATATATTCATTATTCATTAAAATTTAGTGTTGAGTGGCAATTAGCTTAATTTAATTCTCAATAAACATTGAAATCACAAAAAATATTCGCCGGGACCTCGAACCGGATCTCCCACTTGCCGGGGGGTGATTGTGCTACCATTTTTACAACCACAGAGCCCTTAATAGTTCCGCTTCCAAATTAAATTTTGTATTTGGCCTGAGTTCTTTTCTTTTACATATTGTGTTTTTTTTTTTAAAATAACTAAAACTAACATATGATGCGGAAGATAAAAAAATACCTGTTGAAATGTTCATGTTTGCATTAATAAAATTTGTGTATCCTGTGGCAATAGGCCTAATTTAATTTAAATATCATCAATGTATAGTTAGATTAGAGAGAGATATTTTAAAAAAAAATTTAAAACCTATTTTTCAATAGTTACATAACCAAGGGGCAATGAAAGCATTGTTTGGAGTTTTTTATTTTCGACATTGAATAATCAACCCACAAGTGTGCCCGTTCCTAAAAAAAAATTATACTCTTATGGTTTTTTAATTTGGTTTGTTTACGTTAAATTGTAATATTTAGATTAATAATATTGTGTATGATAGAATTGAAGGAGCGCTAGCTATAAACTAAACTATCCAACACAGTGATAGAGTCACTAAGATTTTTATAAAAGAAATTCTACCTTAACAGACGTAATAATTAAATATTTAAAAGCTCAACAAACTAATTATATAACTGTTTAGATAATACCGATTTTTTAATATTCTACTACACTTATTTTTCTAAACAAATATCGTCTTAGGACAGTGGTGCATAGTGGCCTAAACTATCCAGGGTCAGGGCAATCAAATATCGAAAAATTCCAATCGTCATATATTTTGTTACGTATCTGCAATAATTTTAAAACCCACAGGCGGAAGAGGAAAAAGGAAATCAAGGCAAAAACCTAATTATTGTATAATATAAATAATTTTTATTTACATGTATAATAGTTTAAATTTATTAAATGATCAATTTAATATAAATTATATTCCATAAACCCATTTTATTAATATATTACATACTCATTTATTAGCATTTTAATTATGGGCGCTACTGAGCGGGGCAGCAACGCCCTATCATTTACGGGTCTCATGAAAATTAATGTCTCACGATTTAAAGTTACATATATCACTTCGGCGAACCAAGAAGAGATTAGCGGGAAACTGTATTTCATTCTGTTTCTAGAGAACCACACTAAACTTCAGACTTTAAAATTTTGCAAATTACTTCATTTCCTACATAGGGACCAGTTTTACACAAAATTCTAGGATAGAACACGAGTACGTGTACGCCGATTCAGTGAGATAAGACTTTTTTGGAATAACTAAGATAGATTGCAACGTATAACATTGCATATTATATAATTTTATAAGAAAGAGACGAGTACAATTGTTATTTAATTTTGCAGATGTAATGTTAGTTAAAACATTTTAAACGTAATGATGATGATCTATAGACAATCGTAACAACTCAACCCTAAAAAAATGTGTTTTTTTTTAATTTTTAACCCCCCCCGCTACTTGAAAAGAGTGTGTCCTTACCCTAGCAATAGAATAAATTTTCATGCCATATATAAGGGTCAACAACAAGACCCAAATATGAAGGGTATATATAAATATTCTTCTTTTAAATTTAGTGTCAAAATAAGATTTTGTTTATTATTACCGAGTTACTGCGGCTTTATGTTATATTTAAAAACACACATTTTTAATACTACTCATTAAATAATAATAAAATTTTTATATATCCAAAGTCGTTAGGTAAAAAAGGAATTTGGCTTATGAAGTTTTATTGTTCACAAAAAAATAGCTTTAAATAACAACCTTTAAATATTGTTTTCAATATAATCAATTAACTATGTTAAATGGTTTACAAATGTTAAGGTGTAATTCCAATAATAAACAAGTTTTTAAGTAGTTTTTTGGTAAATAAATTAAAAAAATTTTAGAATATAATGTTTATTCTATTTAATATTTCATACAAATACTTCCCTTTTCTTGCCTAGATTCGTGGTGGAATGATTATTTAATAGATTATTAGAATATGATATGAAGAGATACTGGAAATAAGTAGGTATTGAGTTACTTTGCTGATTTATTCCAATAGTTACGATAACTTTAAAAATATATTAGTATAGATTATTTTGATGTTTATATAACTATCATAGTGTGAATAAATTCCAATTAGGCAACTTTCAAAAATCTGCCTTCTACACTAAAACACGATATATTGCAGACTT
>NW_025778991.1:0-15504 GCF_021130785.1 Homalodisca vitripennis | reverse complement strand
CCATTCACAAAGATGAAACATATTTGTAATGATTGAAGCTATAGTGAACGGAACAACGTCTAGAGATTGTAACATTGGAAACAGAACGTTGCTAAAAAACGGCCGTGTTGGTAATATTCCACTCCACTAGGATGTACATATTTGTAATGATTGAAGCTCTAGTGAACGGAACAACGTCTAGAGTCTAGAGATTGTAACATTGGAACAGAACGTTGCTAAAAAACGGCCTGTTGGTAATATTCCACTCCACTAGGATGTACATATTTGTAATGATTGAAGCTCTAGTGAACGGAACAACGTCTAGAGATTGTAACATTGGAACAGAACGTTGCTAAAAAAAAACGGCCTGTTGTTGGTAATATTCCACTCCACTAGGATGTACATATTTGTAATGATTGAAGCTATAGTGAACGGAACAACGTCTAGAGATTGTAACATTGGAACAGAAACGTTGCTAAAAAACGGCCTGTTGGTAATATTCCACTCCACTAGGATGTACATATTTGTAATGATTGAAGCTATAGTGAACGGAACAACGTCTAGAGATTGTAACATTGGAACAGAACGTTGCTAAAAAACGGCCTGTTGGTAATATTCCACTCCATTAGGATGTACATATTTGTAATGATTGAAGCTATAGTGAACGGAACAACGTCTAGAGATTGTAACATTGGAACAGAACGTTGCTAAAAAACGGCCTGTTGGTAATATTCCACTCCACTAGGATGTACATATTTGTAATGATTGAAGCTCTAGTGAACGGAACAACGTCTAGAGATTGTAACATTGGAACAGAACGTTGCTAAAAAAACGGCCTGTTGGTAATATTCCACTCCACTAGGATGTACATATTTGTAATGATTGAAGCTCTAGTGAACGGAACAACGTCTAGAGATTGTAACATTGGAACAGAACGTTGCTAAAAAACGGCCTGTTGGTAATATTCCACTCCACTAGGATGTACATATTTGTAATGATTGAAGCTATAGTGAACGGAACAACGTCTAGAGATTGTAACATTGGAAACAGAACGTTGCTAAAAACGGCCTGTTGGTAATATTCCACTCCACTAGGATGTACATATTTGTAATGATTGAAGCTATAGTGAACGGAACAACGTCTAGAGATTGTTACATTGGAACAGAACGTTTGCTAAAAAACGGCCTGTTGGTAATATTCCACTCCCATTAGGATGTACATATTTGTAATGATTGAAGCTATAGTGAACGGAACAACGTCTTAGAGATTGTAACATTGGAACAGAACGTTGCTAAAAAACGGCCTGTTGGTAATATTCCACTCCATTAGGATGTACATATTTGTAATGATTGAAGCTATAGTGAACGGAACAACGTCTAGAGATTGTAACATTGGAACAGAACGTTGCTAAAAACGGCCTGTTGGTAATATTCCACTCCACTAGGATGTACATATTTGTAATGATTGAAGCTATAGTGAACGGAACAACGTCTAGAGATTGTAACATTGGAACAGAACGTTGCTAAAAACGGCCTGGTGTGTTGGTAATATTCCACTCCACTAGGATGTACATATTTGTAATGATTGAAGCTATAGTGAACGGAACAACGTCTAGAGATTGTAACATTGGAAACAGAACGTTGCTAAAAAACGGCCTGTTGGTAATATTCCACTCCATTAGGATGTACATATTTGTAATGATTGAAGCTATAGTGAACGGAACAACGTCTAGAGATTGTAACATTGGAACAGAACGTTGCTAAAAACGGCCTGTTGGTAATATTCCACTCCACTAGGATGTACATATTTGTAGTGATTGAAGCTCTAGTGAACGGAACAACGTCTAGAGATTGTAACATTGGAACAGAACGTTGCTAAAAAACGGCCTGTTGGTAATATTCCACTCCACTAGGATGTACATATTTGTAATGATTGAAGCTATAGTGAACGGAACAACGTCTAGAGATTGTAACATTGGAACAGAACGTTGCTAAAAAACGGCCTGTTGGTAATATTCCACTCCACTTAGGATGTACATATTTGTAATGATTGAAGCTATAGTGAACGGAACAACGTCTAGAGATTGTAACATTGGAACAGAACGTTGCTAAAAAACGGCCTGTTGGTAATATTCCACTCCACTAGGATGTACATATTTGTAATGATTGAAGCTCTAGTGAACGGAACAACGTCTAGAGATTGTAACATTGGAACAGAACGTTGCTAAAAAAAACGACGGATGTAAGCTATAGTGAACGAACAACGACGCGTTGCTAAAAAACGGCCTGTTTGGTAATATTCCACTCCACTAGGATGTACATATTTGTAATGATTGAAGCTATAGTGAAACGGAACAACGTCTAGAGATTGTAACATTGGAACAGAACGTTGCTAAAAAACGGCCTGTTGGTAATATTCCACTCCATTAGGATGTACATATTTGTAATGATTGAAGCTATAGTGAACGGAAACAACGTCTAGAGATTGTAACATTGGAACAGAACGTTGCTAAAAAACGGCCTGTTGGTAATATTCCACTCCACTAGGATGTACATATTTGTAATGATTGAAGCTATAGTGAACGGAACAACGTCTAGAGATTGTAACATTGGAACAGAACGTTGCTAAAAACGGCTGTTGGTAATATTCCACTCCACTAGGATGTACATATTTGTAATGATTGAAGCTATAGTGAACGGAACAACGTCTAGAGATTGTAACATTGGAACAGAACGTTGCTAAAAAACGGCCTGTTGGTAATATTCCACTCCACTAGGATGTACATATTTGTAATGATTGAAGCTCTAGTGAACGGAGCAACGTCTAGAGATTGTAACATTGGAACAGAACGTTGCTAAAAAAACGGCCTGTTGGTAATATTCCACTCCACTAGGATGTACATATTTGTAATGATTGAAGCTCTAGTGAACGGAACAACGTCTAGAGATTGTAACATTGGAACAGAACGTTGCTAAAAAAACGGCCTGTTGGTAATATTCCACTCCACTAGGATGTACATATTTGTAATGATTGAAGCTATAGTGAACGGAACAACGTCTAGAGATTGTAACATTGGAACAGAACGTTGCTAAAAACGGCCTGTTGGTAATATTCTCCACTCCACTAGGATGTACATATTTGTAATGATTGAAGCTATAGTGAACGGAACAACGTCTAGAGATTGTAACATTGGAACAGAACGTTGCTAAAAACGGCCTGTTGGTAATATTCCACTCCACTAGGATGTACATATTTGTAATGATTGAAGCTATAGTGAACGGAACAACGTCTAGAGATTTGTAACATTGGAACAGAACGTTGCTAAAAAACGGCCTGTTGGTAATATTCCACTCCATTAGGATGTACATATTTGTAATGATTGAAGCTATAGTGAACGGAACAACGTCTAGAGATTGTAACATTGGAACAGAACGTTTGCTAAAAAAACGCCTGTTGGTAATATTCCACTCCATTAGGATGTACATATTTGTAATGATTGAAGCTATAGTGAACGGGAACAACGTACAACGTCTAGAGATTGTAACATTGGAACAGAACGTTGCTAAAAACGGCCTGTTGGTAATATTCCACTCCACTAGGATGTACATATTTGTAATGATTGAAGCTCTAGTGAACGGAACAACGTCTAGAGATTGTAACATTGGAACAGAACGTTGCTAAAAAACGGCCTGTTGGTAATATTCCACTCCACTAGGATGTACATATTTGTAATGATTGAAGCTATAGTGAACGGAACAACGTCTAGAGATTGTAACATTGGAACAGAACGTTGCTAAAAAAACGGCCTGTTTGGTAATATTCCACTCCATTAGGATGTACATATTTGTAATGATTGAAGCTATAGTGAACGGAACAACGTCTAGAGATTGTAACATTGGAACAGAACGTTGCTAAAAAACGGCCTGTTGGTAATATTCCACTCCACTAGGATGTACATATTTGTAATGATTGAAGCTATAGTGAACGGAACAACGTCTAGAGATTGTAACATTGGAACAGAACGTTGCTAAAAAAACGGCCTGTTGGTAATATTCCACTCCACTAGGATGTACATATTTGTAATGATTGAAGCTATAGTGAACGGAACAACGTCTAGAGATTGTAACATTGGAACAGAACGTTGCTAAAAACGGCCTGTTGGTAATATTCCACTCCACTAGGATGTACATATTTGTAATGATTGAAGCTATAGTGAACGGAACAACGTCTAGAGATTGTAACATTGGAACAGAACGTTGCTAAAAAACGGCCTGTTGGTAATATTCCACTCCACTAGGATGTACATATTTGTAATGATTGAAGCTATAGTGAACGGAACAACGTCTAGAGATTGTAACATTGGAACAGAACGTTGCTAAAAAACGGCCTGTTGGTAATATTCCACTCCACTAGGATGTACATATTTGTAATGATTGAAGCTATAGTGAACGGGAAACAACGTCTAGAGATTGTAACATTGGAACAGAACGTTGCTAAAAAACGGCCTGTTGGTAATATTCCACTCCATTAGGATGTACATATTTGTAATGATTGAAGCTATAGTGAACGGAACAACGTCTAGAGATTGTAACATTGGAACAGAACGTTGCTAAAAAACGGCCTGTTGGTAATATTCCACTCCATTAGGATGTACATATTTGTAATGATTGAAGCTATAGTGAACGGAACAACGTCTAGAGATTGTAACATTGGAACAGAACGTTGCTAAAAAACGGCCTGTTGGTAATATTCCACTCCACTAGGATGTACATATTTGTAATGATTGAAGCTCTAGTGAACGGAACAACGTCTAGAGATTGTAACATTGGAACAGAACGTTGCTAAAAAACGGCCTGTTGGTAATATTCCACTCCACTAGGATGTACATATTTGTAATGATTGAAGCTATAGTGAACGGAACAACGTCTAGAGATTGTAACATTGGAACAGAACGTTGCTAAAAAAACGGCCTGTTGGTAATATTCCACTCCACTAGGATGTACATATTTGTAATGATTGAAGCTCTAGTGAACGGAACAACGTCTAGAGATTGTAACATTGGAACAGAACGTTGCTAAAAACGAAAAAAACGGCCTGTTGGTAATATTCCACTCCACTAGGATGTACATATTTGTAATGATTGAAGCTATAGTGAACGGAACAACGTCTAGAGATTGTAACATTGGAACAGAACGTTGCTAAAAAACGGCCTGTTGGTAATATTCCACTCCACTAGGATGTACATATTTGTAATGATTGAAGCTATAGTGAACGGAACAACGTCTAGAGATTGTAACATTGGAACAGAACGTTGCTAAAAAACGGCCTGTTGGTAATATTCCACTCCACTAGGATGTACATATTTGTAATGATTGAAGCTATAGTGAACGGAACAACGTCTAGAGATTGTAACATTGGAACAGAACGTTGCTAAAAAACGGCCTGTTGGTAATATTCCACTCCATTAGGATGTACATATTTGTAATGATTGAAGCTATAGTGAACGGAACAACGTCTAGAGATTGTAACATTGGAACAGAACGTTGCTAAAAACGGCCTGTTGGTAATATTCCACTCCACTAGGATGTACATATTTGTAATGATTGAAGCTCTAGTGAACGGAACAACGTCTAGAGATTGTAACATTGGAACAGAACGTTGCTAAAAAACGGCGTGTTGGTAATATTCCACTCCACTAGGATGTACATATTTGTAATGATTGAAGCTATAGTGAACGGAACAACGTCTAGAGATTGTAACATTGGAACAGAACGTTGCTAAAAAACGGCCTGTTGGTAATATTCCACTCCACTAGGATGTACATATTTGTAATGATTGAAGCTATAGTGAACGGAACAACGTCTAGAGATTGTAACATTGGAACAGAACGTTGCTAAAAAACGGCCTGTTGGTAATATTCCACTCCACTTAGGATGTACATATTTGTAATGATTGAAGCTCTAGTGAACGGAACAACGTCTAGAGATTGTAACATTGGAACAGAACGTTGCTAAAAAACGGCCTGTTGGTAATATTCCACTCCATTAGGATGTACATATTTGTAATGATTGAAGCTATAGTGAACGGAACAACGTCTAGAGATTGTAGTACATTGGAACAGAACGTTGCTAAAAAAACGGCCTGTTGGTAATATTCCACTCCACTAGGATGTACATATTTGTAATGATTGAAGCTATAGTGAACGGAACAACGTCTAGAGATTGTAACATTGGAACAGAACGTTGCTAAAAAACGGCCTGTTGGTAATATTCCACTCCACTAGGATGTACATATTTGTAATGATTGAAGCTATAGTGAACAACGTCTAGAGATTGTAACATTGGAACAGAACGTTGCTAAAAAAAACGGCCTAATATTCCACTCCACTAGGATGTACATATTTGTAATGATTGAAGCTAGTGAACGGAACAACGTCTAGAGATTGTAACATTGGAACAGAACGTTGCTAAAAAAACGGCCTGTTGGTAATATTCCACTCCACTAGGATGTACATATTTGTAATGATTGAAGCTCTATAGTGAACGGAACAACAACGTCTAGAGATTGTTAACATTGGAACAGAACGTTGCTAAAAAACGGCCTGTTGGTAATATTCCACTCCACTAGGATGTACATATTTGTAATGATTGAAGCTATAGTGAACGGAACAACGTCTAGAGATTGTAACATTGGAACAGAACGTTGCTAAAAAACGGCCTGTTGGTAATATTCCACTCCATTAGGATGTACATATTTGTAATGATTGAAGCTATAGTGAACGGAGCAACGTCTAGAGATTGTAACATTGGAACAGAACGTTGCTAAAAACGGCGTAATTTGCCACACGTCTAGTAACATGGATACTACCACTTAGGATGTACATATTTGTAATGATTGAAGCTATAGTGAACGGAACAACGTCTAGAGATTGTAACATTGGAACAGAACGTTGCTAAAAAACGGCCTGTTGGTAATATTCCACTCCATTAGGATGTACATATTTGTAATGATTGAAGCTCTAGTGAACGGAACAACGTCTAGAGATTGTAACATTGGAACAGAACGTTGCTAAAAAACGGCCTGTTGGTAATATTCCACTCCACTAGGATGTACATATTTGTAATGATTGAAGCTATAGTGAACGGAACAACGTCTAGAGATTGTAACATTGGAACAGAACGTTGCTAAAAAACGGCCTGTTGGTAATATTCCACTCCATTAGGATGTACATATTTGTAATGATTGAAGCTATAGTGAACGGAACAACACGTCTAGAGATTGTAACATTGGAACAGAACGTTGCTAAAAAACGGCCTGTTGGTAATATTCCACTCCATTAGGATGTACATATTTGTAATGATTGAAGCTATAGTGAACGGAACAACGTCTAGAGATTGTAACATTGGAACAGAACGTTGCTAAAAACGGCCTGTTGGTAATATTCCACTCCACTAGGATGTACATATTTGTAGTGATTGAAGCTCTAGTGAACGGAACAACGTCTAGAGATTGTAACATTGGAACAGAACGTTGCTAAAAAACGGCCTGTGTTGGTAATATTCCACTCCACTAGGATGTACATATTTGTAATGATTGAAGCTATAGTGATCTGTGAGTGTAGAATATTCAGTAACATTGAGACGAACGACGTCCACTCCACTAGGATGTACATCGTGAACGGAACAACGTCTAGAGATTGTAACGTAACGGCCTGTTGGTAATATTCCACTCCACTAGGATGTACATATTTGTAATGATTGAAGCTCTAGTGAACGGAACAACGTCTAGAGATTGTAACATTGGAACAGAACGTTGCTAAAAAACGGCCTGTTGGTAATATTCCACTCCACTTAGGATGTACATATTTGTAATGATTGAAGCTCTAGTGAACGGAACAACGTCTAGAGATTGTAACATTGGAACAGAACGTTGCTAAAAAACGGCCTGTTGGTAATATTCCACTCCACTAGGATGTACATATTTGTAATGATTGAAGCTCTAGTGAACGGAACAACGTCTAGAGATTGTAATCATTGGAACAGAACGTTGCTAAAAAAACGGCCTGTTGGTAATATTCCACTCCACTAGGATGTACATATTTGTAATGATTGAAGCTATAGTGAACGGAACAACGTCTAGAGATTGTAACATTGGAACAGAACGTTGCTAAAAAACGGCTCGGCCTGTTGGTAATATTCCACTCCACTAGGATGTACATATTTGTAATGATTGAAGCTCTAGTGAACGGAACAACGTCTAGAGATTGTAACATTGGAACAGAACGTTGCTAAAAACGGCCTGTTGGTAATATTCCACTCCACTAGGATGTACATATTTGTAATGATTGAAGCTATAGTGAACGGAACAACGTCTAGAGATTGTAACATTGGAACAGAACGTTGCTAAAAACGGCCTGTTGGTAATATTCCACTCCACTAGGATGTACATATTTGTAATGATTGAAGCTATAGTGAACGGAACAACGTCTAGAGATTGTAACATTGGAACAGAACGTTGCTAAAAAACGGCCTGTTGGTAATATTCCACTCCACTAGGATGTACATATTTGTAATGATTGAAGCTATAGTGAACGGAACAACGTCTAGAGATTGTAACATTGGAACAGAACGTTGCTAAAAAACGGCCTGTTGGTAATATTCCACTCCACTAGGATGTACATATTTGTAATGATTGAAGCTCTAGTGAACGGAACAACGTCTAGAGATTGTAACATTGGAAACAGAACGTTGCTAAAAAACGGCCTGTTGGTAATATTCCACTCCACTAGGATGTACATATTTGTAATGATTGAAGCTATAGTGAACGGAACAACGTCTAGAGATTGTAACATTGGAACAGAACGTTGCTAAAAAACGGCCTGTTGGTAATATTCCACTCCACTAGGATGTACATATTTGTAATGATTGAAGCTATAGTGAACGGAACAACGTCTAGAGATTGTAACATTGGAACAGAACGTTGCTAAAAAACGGCCTGTTGGTAATATTCCACTCCACTAGGATGTACATATTTGTAATGATTGAAGCTATAGTGAACGGAACAACGTCTAGAGATTGTAACATTGGAACAGAACGTTGCTAAAAAACGGCCTGTTGGTAATATTCCACTCCACTAGGATGTACATATTTGTAATGATTGAAGCTATAGTGAACGGAACAACGTCTAGAGATTGTAACATTGGAACAGAACGTTGCTAAAAAACGGCCTGTTGGTAATATTCCACTCCACTAGGATGTACATATTTGTAATGATTGAAGCTCTAGTGAACGGAACAACGTCTAGAGATTGTAACATTGGAACAGAACGTTGCTAAAAAACGGCCTGTTGGTAATATTCCACTCCATTAGGATGTACATATTTGTAATGATTGAAGCTATAGTGAACGGAACAACGTCTAGAGATTGTAACATTGGAACAGAACGTTGCTAAAAACGGCCTGTTGGTAATATTCCACTCCACTAGGATGTACATATTTGTAATGATTGAAGCTATAGTGAACGGAACAACGTCTAGAGATTGTAACATTGGAACAGAACGTTGCTAAAAAACGGCCTGTTGGTAATATTCCACTCCACTAGGATGTACATATTTGTAATGATTGAAGCTATAGTGAACGGAACAACGTCTAGAGATTGTAACATTGGAACAGAACGTTGCTAAAAAACGGCCTGTTGGTAATATTCCACTCCATTAGGATGTACATATTTGTAATGATTGAAGCTATAGTGAACGGAACAACGTCTAGAGATTGTAACATTGGAACAGAACGTTGCTAAAAAACGGCCTGTTGGTAATATTCCACTCCACTAGGATGTACATATTTGTAATGATTGAAGCTCTAGTGAACGGAACAACGTCTAGAGATTGTAACATTGGAACAGAACGTTGCTAAAAACGGCCTGTTGGTAATATTCCACTCCACTAGGATGTACATATTTGTAATGATTGAAGCTCTAGTGAACGGAACAACGTCTAGAGATTGTAACATTGGAACAGAACGTTGCTAAAAAACGGCCTGTTGGTAATATTCCACTCCACTAGGATGTACATATTTGTAATGATTGAAGCTATAGTGAACGGAACAACGTCTAGAGATTGTAACATTGGAACAGAACGTTGCTAAAAACGGCCTGTTGGTAATATTCCACTCCATTAGGATGTACATATTTGTAATGATTGAAGCTCTAGTGAACGGAACAACGTCTAGAGATTGTAACATTGGAACAGAACGTTGCTAAAAACGGCCTGTTGGTAATATTCCACTCCACTAGGATGTACATATTTGTAATGATTGAAGCTATAGTGAACGGAACAACGTCTAGAGATTGTAACATTGGAACAGAACGTTGCTAAAAAACGGCCTGTTGGTAATATTCCACTCCACTAGGATGTACATATTTGTAATGATTGAAGCTATAGTGAACGGAACAACGTCTAGAGATTGTAACATTGGAACAGAACGTTGCTAAAAAACGGCCTGTTGGTAATATTCCACTCCACTAGGATGTACATATTTGTAATGATTGAAGCTATAGTGAACGGAACAACGTCTAGAGATTGTAACATTGGAACAGAACGTTGCTAAAAAACGGCCTGTTGGTAATATTCCACTCCACTAGGATGTACATATTTGTAATGATTGAAGCTATAGTGAACGGAACAACGTCTAGAGATTGTAACATTGGAACAGAACGTTGCTAAAAAACGGCCTGTTGGTAATATTCCACTCCATTAGGATGTACATATTTGTAATGATTGAAGCTATAGTGAACGGAACAACGTCTAGAGATTGTAACATTGGAACAGAACGTTGCTAAAAAACGGCCTGTTGGTAATATTCCACTCCATTAGGATGTACATATTTGTAATGATTGAAGCTATAGTGAACGGAACAACGTCTAGAGATTGTAACATTGGAACAGAACGTTGCTAAAAAACGGCCTGTTGGTAATATTCCACTCCACTAGGATGTACATATTTGTAATGATTGAAGCTATAGTGAACGGAACAACGTCTAGAGATTGTAACATTGGAACAGAACGTTGCTAAAAAACGGCCTGTTGGTTGGTAATATTCCACTCCACTAGGATGTACATATTTGTAATGATTGAAGCTATAGTGAACGGAACAACAACGTCTAGAGATTGTAACATTGGAACAGAACGTTGCTAAAAAACGGCCTGTTGGTAATATTCCACTCCACTAGGATGTACATATTTGTAATGATTGAAGCTATAGTGAACGGAACAACGTCTAGAGATTGTAACATTGGAACAGAACGTTGCTAAAAAACGGCCTGTTGGTAATATTCCACTCCATTAGGATGTACATATTTGTAATGATTGAAGCTATAGTGAACGGAACAACGTCTAGAGATTGTAACATTGGAACAGAACGTTGCTAAAAAACGGCCTGTTGGTAATATTCCACTCCACTAGGATGTACATATTTGTAATGATTGAAGCTCTAGTGAACGGAACAACGTCTAGAGATTGTAACATTGGAACAGAACGTTGCTAAAAAACGGCCTGTTGGTAATATTCCACTCCACTAGGATGTACATATTTGTAATGATTGAAGCTATAGTGAACGGAACAACGTCTAGAGATTGTAACATTGGAACAGAACGTTGCTAAAAAACGGCCTGTTGGTAATATTCCACTCCACTAGGATGTACATATTTGTAATGATTGAAGCTCTAGTGAACGGAACAACGTCTAGAGATTGTAACATTGGAACAGAACGTTGCTAAAAACGGCCTGTTGGTAATATTCCACTCCACTAGGATGTACATATTTGTAATGATTGAAGCTCTAGTGAACGGAACAACGTCTAGAGATTGTAACATTGGAACAGAACGTTGCTAAAAAACGGCCTGTTGGTAATATTCCACTCCACTAGGATGTACATATTTGTAATGATTGAAGCTATAGTGAACGGAACAACGTCTAGAGATTGTAACATTGGAACAGAACGTTGCTAAAAACGGCCTGTTGGTAATATTCCACTCCACTAGGATGTACATATTTGTAATGATTGAAGCTATAGTGAACGGAACAACGTCTAGAGATTGTAACATTGGAACAGAACGTTGCTAAAAAACGGCCTGTTGGTAATATTCCACTCCACTAGGATGTACATATTTGTAATGATTGAAGCTCTAGTGAACGGAACAACGTCTAGAGATTGTAACATTGGAACAGAACGTTGCTAAAAAACGGCCTGTTGGTAATATTCCACTCCACTAGGATGTACATATTTGTAATGATTGAAGCTATAGTGAACGGAACAACGTCTAGAGATTGTAACATTGGAACAGAACGTTGCTAAAAACGGCCTGTTGGTAATATTCCACTCCACTAGGATGTACATATTTGTAATGATTGAAGCTATAGTGAACGGAACAACGTCTAGAGATTGTAACATTGGAACAGAACGTTGCTAAAAAACGGCCTGTTGGTAATATTCCACTCCATTAGGATGTACATATTTGTAATGATTGAAGCTATAGTGAACGGAACAACGTCTAGAGATTGTAACATTGGAACAGAACGTTGCTAAAAAAACGGCCTGTTGGTAATATTCCACTCCACTAGGATGTACATATTTGTAATGATTGAAGCTATAGTGAACGGAACAACGTCTAGAGATTGTAACATTGGAACAGAACGTTGCTAAAAACGGCCTGTTGGTAATATTCCACTCCACTAGGATGTACATATTTGTAATGATTGAAGCTATAGTGAACGGAACAACGTCTAGAGATTGTAACATTGGAACAGAACGTTGCTAAAAACGGCCTGTTGGTAATATTCCACTCCATTAGGATGTACATATTTGTAATGATTGAAGCTATAGTGAACGGAACAACGTCTAGAGATTGTAACATTGGAACAGAACGTTGCTAAAAAACGGCCTGTTGGTAATATTCCACTCCACTAGGATGTACATATTTGTAATGATTGAAGCTATAGTGAACGGAACAACGTCTAGAGATTGTAACATTGGAACAGAACGTTGCTAAAAAACGGCCTGTTGGTAATATTCCACTCCACTAGGATGTACATATTTGTAATGATTGAAGCTATAGTGAACGGAACAACGTCTAGAGATTGTAACATTGGAACAGAACGTTGCTAAAAAACGGCCTGTTGGTAATATTCCACTCCACTAGGATGTACATATTTGTAATGATTGAAGCTATAGTGAACGGAACAACGTCTAGAGATTGTAACATTGGAACAGAACGTTGCTAAAAACGGCCTGTTGGTAATATTCCACTCCACTAGGATGTACATATTTGTAATGATTGAAGCTATAGTGAACGGAACAACGTCTAGAGATTGTAACATTAGTTGGAAACGAACGTTGCTAAAAAACGGCCTGTTGGTAATATTCCACTCCACTAGGATGTACATATTTGTAATGATTGAAGCTATAGTGAACGGAACAACGTCTAGAGATTGTAACATTGGAACAGAACGTTGCTAAAAAACGGCCTGTTGGTAATATTCCACTCCACTAGGATGTACATATTTGTAATGATTGAAGCTATAGTGAACGGAACAACGTCTAGAGATTGTAACATTGGAACAGAACGTTGCTAAAAAACGGCCTGTTGGTAATATTCCACTCCATTAGGATGTACATATTTGTAATGATTGAAGCTATAGTGAACGGAACAACGTCTAGAGATTGTAACATTGGAACAGAACGTTGCTAAAAAACGGCCTGTTGGTAATATTCCACTCCATTAGGATGTACATATTTGTAATGATTGAAGCTATAGTGAACGGAACAACGTCTAGAGATTGTAACATTGGAACAGAACGTTGCTAAAAAACGGCCTGTTGGTAATATTCCACTCCACTAGGATGTACATATTTGTAATGATTGAAGCTATAGTGAACGGAACAACGTCTAGAGATTGTAACATTGGAACAGAACGTTGCTAAAAAACGGCCTGTTGGTAATATTCCACTCCACTAGGATGTACATATTTGTAATGATTGAAGCTATAGTGAACGGAACAACGTCTAGAGATTGTAACATTGGAACAGAACGTTGCTAAAAAACGGCCTGTTGGTAATATTCCACTCCACTAGGATGTACATATTTGTAATGATTGAAGCTCTAGTGAACGGAACAACGTCTAGAGATTGTAACATTGGAACAGAACGTTGCTAAAAACGGCCTGTTGGTAATATTCCACTCCACTAGGATGTACATATTTGTAATGATTGAAGCTATAGTGAACGGAACAACGTCTAGAGATTGTAACATTGGAACAGAACGTTGCTAAAAAACGGCCTGTTGGTAATATTCCACTCCATTAGGATGTACATATTTGTAATGATTGAAGCTATAGTGAACGGAACAACGTCTAGAGATTGTAACATTGGAACAGAACGTTGCTAAAAACGGCCTGTTGGTAATATTCCACTCCACTAGGATGTACATATTTGTAATGATTGAAGCTATAGTGAACGGAACAACGTCTAGAGATTGTAACATTGGAACAGAACGTTGCTAAAAAACGGCCTGTTGGTAATATTCCACTCCATTAGGATGTACATATTTGTAATGATTGAAGCTATAGTGAACGGAACAACGTCTAGAGATTGTAACATTGGAACAGAACGTTGCTAAAAAACGGCCTGTTGGTAATATTCCACTCCATTAGGATGTACATATTTGTAATGATTGAAGCTATAGTGAACGGAACAACGTCTAGAGATTGTAACATTGGAACAGAACGTTGCTAAAAAACGGCCTGTTGGTAATATTCCACTCCATTAGGATGTACATATTTGTAATGATTGAAGCTCTAGTGAACGGAACAACGTCTAGAGATTGTAACATTGGAACAGAACGTTGCTAAAAAACGGCCTGTTGGTAATATTCCACTCCACTAGGATGTACATATTTGTAATGATTGAAGCTATAGTGAACGGAACAACGTCTAGAGATTGTAACATTGGAACAGAACGTTGCTAAAAACGGCCTGTTGGTAATATTCCACTCCACTAGGATGTACATATTTGTAATGATTGAAGCTATAGTGAACGGAACAACGTCTAGAGATTGTAACATTGGAACAGAACGTTGCTAAAAAACGGCCTGTTGGTAATATTCCACTCCACTAGGATGTACATATTTGTAATGATTGAAGCTATAGTGAACGGAACAACGTCTAGAGATTGTAACATTGGAACAGAACGTTGCTAAAAAACGGCCTGTTGGTAATATTCCACTCCACTAGGATGTACATATTTGTAATGATTGAAGCTATAGTGAACGGAACAACGTCTAGAGATTGTAAATTGAAAGATTGAAAAAAGCTGTGGAAATCCACTATTAGAGATTGTAATGATGGAACGGCAACGCTGGTTTAATTCACACTGGAAACATTTGTAATATTACTATGAGACAAGTTAAGATTGAACTTGGAACAGAACGTTAAAAATGGCGTTTAAACCCTTCTAATATTTATTTTAATGTGAA